>NC_090766.1:29084181-29086681 GCF_036898095.1 Palaemon carinicauda
CACTCTGAGAGTTCCTTTCCTAAAATCTTTTAATTATTCCCAGTTATTTGCATAACAGTTTAAAATCCCTGCAAGTTTCATTATTTACGATTACAATTGAGACTGTATGGTTGAAAACCGGAATTTGACCCTTTGCTTGACCTTTTTCATACACTCAAATATGAACCAATTTTTAAGTCTGTGACAATGATGTCCAAACTTAAGGCTGATTACGTGAATTGTACATTTTGCTTGCTGTAACCTTAACCTTTAACCTTGAGCTTCCAAAATTCAATCATTCCCAGCTTTTAACATAAGAGTTAATCCCTGCAAGTTTCATTTATTTACGACTAAAATTTTGGCCAGGAAGCTGCTCACAAATAAACACACACACAAACAGGGGTAAAACATAACCTCCTTCCAACTTTGTTGGCGGAGGTGATAAAGGTAATCAAAATTAAGCCAGGGAAACCGTGGCGGGTATTCCGTAAGATCTTTTTTCTTCTTCTTCCTCTTCTTTTGCAGACCCGCGTATGTTGTCACCTGTTCCAACAACTTAAGGAATAGTTATATTGATGAAAAACAGTCGATACCTGATAATTTATATATGACAGCTCTGTTATTATTATTATTATTATTATTATTATTATTATTATTATTATTATTATTATTATTATTATTATTATTATTATTATTACCTGCTAAGCTACAACCCTAGTTGAAAAAGCAGGATGCTATATACTGGTCATCAGATATCCTATATCCATTATTCGTTACCTCTCATTAAGTTTGCTTATTTCCTTATTTCCTTTTTTCACTGGGCTATTTCTCCCCATTGGAGCCCTCGGGATTATAGCATCCTGCCTTTCCAACTAGTATTGTAATTTACCTACTGATAATAATAATAATTATATATCTTAACGTTGTTACTTTTTCCAAAGTTTATTTATTCTTCGAGGGATATTTTTCATTTTTGAAGCTCTTTGGCTTATAACAACCTGTTTTTCCAATTAAGGATGTAACTTGACTAATAATAATAATAATAATAATAATAATAATAATAATAATAATAATAATAATAATAATAATAATAATAATAATAATAATAATAATAATAATAATAATAATAATAATAATAATAATAATAAAGGTTTGGACATCTGTTATCGTAGTGGTTAATATGTTGAGGACTGGCATTGAGGTTTTTTGGGATTACCATTGGCTAATCATTTGTAAAGTCAAATGTTGATAAAGTTATCATTTTCAGTATCCATTTTTTCATGCTTTTTGTTGGCAAGTCAGATAATTTAATATTGTTCACTAAACTGTAAGGTATTTTTCTTCAATTTGAAGAGAAGTAACATTAATTGCTTATTTTCGGTTGTGATGGGCTATTGGTAACGTCCCTGACTGGTGATCGTCAGACTGGGGTTCGAGTCCCGCTGAAACAAGTTAGTTTCTTTGGTTGCTGTAACCTCACCTTCCTTGTGAGCTAAGGGTAGATTGGTTTCAGGGAGCCTATAGGTCTAACTGCTGAGTTATCTGCAGCCATTGCCTGACCCTCCTTGATCCTAGCTTGGGTGGAGAGGGGGCTTGGGCGCTGATCATATGTTTATATGGTCAGTCTCTAGGGCATAATTGTCCTTCCTGCTTGATAGGGCAATGTCCCTGTCCTCTGCCTCTGCCATTCATGAGCGGCCTTTAAACCTTTAAACCTTAAAAACTATTTCAATCCTACAGATCCTACAGGAAGTGGCCTTGATAACTTAAAAGACAAATATCAAGCTGGGAAAGAAGAGGACACATTTGGGGCATCATCAGTAAGGATGTGATAAAGAAAACCATTTGCCACATTTATTAGAACTTGGCTGTAATGCAATATTTGGTTATGGCTTCATACATTATAACTGATCTTCAAAGAATTGAATAGTTTCTCTGTCTCTAGAGCCGGGCCGTATCAAGTGAAGTCTTCTCCAGCCTAAGACGGTAACGTTAACCTCAGCACATATCTCTAGAACAGGAGATCTATGTGAAGTAGCCCTAGCCTACACTGAATGTATGTTTACTCTTTGAACTGTTAAGGATAGCATTAATTCATAGACTGCTTGATGGTAGATACAGGAATTGTGGTTTAAATATTCTATAGACTACTACTAACATCGTATTACATCGTATTACAGCCATTTTTGCATTGCTCGTGTATCAAGATCATAGCTTCAATATTGCAGGTGATTTATACCCTAATTATTCAATTGGCTTAAAAATATCCATAAGATTTTAAATGAAAGTGCCAGATAGGCTACAACGACTACTGCTCTCATTAACCTCTAAATCCATCTGTCTTTATTCCAGATATCATTTTAATTTATGAAACTGCTGACCAGGAATTCTCTCCTCACATTTTATCTCTGAAATGACATACATTGATATCAATTGCCATCTAATCCCTTTGGAACTCGTCAATGCGAGTTCAATTACAATTTATTCATATCTAATGAAAATACTCTCGTTGTTAGTATTG
>NC_090766.1:29094181-29236681 GCF_036898095.1 Palaemon carinicauda
AGCCTCCACATAGGGCCTCCATACCTCTTCCTCTAGTAAATGTAAATTGTTTGATCTGGCTCGAATAGTATCAATTCCACCTAAAAAAAGAGATGTGGTCATTTCAGAAAACAAAGCAGACTCATTAACATTATAAAGAAATTTATAGAATTTCCAACCAGTTTTATTATTATTGATATCAATTGACTAATTGCTTCATTGCCGTTGAATTTAGATTTTTTTTTTCAAAATTCGACAATGAATTATGAATGCTAAGAATTTTGAGGTTTATATAGTTTATATATAAAAGATCTATTTTAATGTTGTTGCTGTTTTAGAATATTTAATTTTATTTACATCTTACTTTTTTGTAGTTTATTTCCTTATTTCCTTTCCTCACTGGGCTATTTTTCCCTGTTGAATCCCTTGGGCTTATTGCATCAAGTATTTGGTTTCTTTCAATATCAATTTTGTATATCACTTTTCCTTAAAAAGTTATAGGTGTGAATCACAACTGAGATTACAATTTGAAAAAGAGTGTAAACCCACCTGCAAATGTATCAACTTCAATGTTGTCAATTTGGTTGTATTCAATATCGAGGACAGTCCCGAAAGCTTCAGGGTCATGCAATTCAAATGTTCCAGAAGTCAATGTTTTCAAATTTGTACCGGCAACATCCAAATATCGTAGTCGAGATAAACCTACGAAAGTTCCTGAAATAATAAGATATTTGAATGGTTACTTTAAAGATACTGCATCTTATTCTATCGTCAAACCATTAGGCTACATTGATATTTTTACTTTAATAATTCAGGTACTTATAGTATCATTTTGTTTTCAATTTATTTCTATACAAATAACTATATTTTATATCAGACTGAAGTGTAAACCTTCATATAGGTTTTGTATAGAAAAAGAAGATGGTCAGAATGATTTCCATGTTTTGTGACGGCACCCGTATAGCTTGGGCCGTCAGTTGAGTAAAAGGAGCCCTGCTGAGGATGTCCTCGTTGTTCACATGTAATAATCGAGTTTATATAATAAAAAAAAAGTTCCGTGTCATATATATCCGTAAGCATGGAACTTATATATATATATATATATATATATATATATATATATATATATATATATATATATATATATATATATATATATATATATATATATGTGTGTGTGTGTATATGTATATATATATATACATACATATATATATATATATATATATATATATATATATATATATATATATATATATATATATATATATATATATATATATATATGTATGTATATATACATATATATGTACACATATATATATATATATATGTATATAAATATATAGATATGTATACACACACACGCACACACACAAATATATATATATATATATATATATATATATATATATATATATATATATATGTGTGTGTGTGTGTGTGTGTGTGTGTGTGTGTGTGTGTGTGTGTGTGTGTGTAAAATTATTTATATATATTTCCTTAAAAAAAATACGTTTTTTAACCCCTAGGCGTTCGAGTTAGCCACGTTCAGTCACCATCAAGTATAATTACTTGGAAATATAATAATAAAAAAACAATTTTTTTCTAACAAAACATAGAGGCTCAATTTTAAAAAACAAACAAACATATAGTTATAATCATACACTTACCAGGCAATATAGCTTTAAGGTTTAAACCTCTGACATCAATTTCACTTATGTTTGGTAGTTGTTGAAAAGCATTCGCCGGTAGAGGGCCTTCTATATCATTTGTTTGAAAACTTATGAACCGAAGAGAACTGGACTGCAGTACAGGAAATGATGTCAAGTGATTGAAATCGACACCTAGACTTTCCAGTTTTATGAAATTTGGCAACTCTTCAAAAGGAAAGGATACAATGTGGTTTGAGAAAACCATAATTTTCGTGGCTGTTTCATAGCTTTCAGCAAATGCTAAGGGTTCCACTTGCTCTAAAATTCCGGCTGTTATCCATATTTCTTGAAAAGAAGCCTTTCCCAAGTCTCCTGGTCTAATGGTTGTCAGGTGCTTGTTGTTTTCAATTTTGAGCCTGCCAAAATCAGAAGCTCTAAACTCCTTGTTGAAAATATTTGCCAGCTGGTCGTTGCTCGTCACATCACTACAAGTCAGCTCAGTCGTCGGGTAAGCAAATTCTTTACAAGTGCAGGGGAAAATATCTTCAGGGGCTGGACATATCTTTGTTTGACCGTTAATTCCACCCACTAGAATGAAGACCAAGACGACAAAAGAAAGGGATATATCCATTAGTGCGCTGTGTGTTGAAGTAATTCTGGTAGCAGAAGATGAATGGAAAGTTACTGACAGTCAACTTATACAATAGTAGCATGATAATAAAAGATGAGTTTAGCGTGAGAAATTTTGATAAGCGTTGTCGGTTTGCTAATTAAACTTGCATTATTACGCTGTATGCGAGAAATATTTCTATTGTATACTTACAAATATAACATTGTGTCGAATTTGTAAGCTTCTTTCCTCTTATTTTTTATTATGATTTGTATTCTTATAATTATTATTTGAGTCTTCAATTTTGCACCTATTACACTTCAGATATTATCACAAGGAACTAAAGAATACATTTATGTTAAATTTTTCATTTAATGTGAACATAGTACTGTTGTTTTCATGCCTCTTATCTAATGAGTTCAGAGTTATTATCTTACTTGGAAATTCCATGAGAGTTTGCAAGTTGCTGCTTTTGTTGTTGCAATATTATGCACTAATATATGGCTATAGCTTTTTGTATGCCCCAGTTATAATAATGAAAAACTATTGATTCAGCTAAACCACAAAACCTACTTTTTCAATCTTGTCATTGGAAGAGAAGGCGATGGATTGACGAGCTAAGAAAATTTACGTGCTTAGACTGCCATAGAAAGACTAAACAGACGCAAGTGAAAGGATATGTCTGAGGCCTTTGTCCTGCAGTCGACTAGTTATGGCTGATATATATATATATATATATATATATATATATATATATATATATATATATATATATATATATATATATATATATATATATATATATAATCAATATTGAGCTTTTAAATCAATCCTTCTCCATTTATCATCTACTTCACGCTTCATAGTCCTCTCAGCCATATACTGTAGGCCTGGGTCTTCCAACTCTTCTAGTGTCCTGTGGAGCCCAGTTGAAAGTTTGGTGAACTAATCCCTCTTGGGGAGTGGGAAGAGCATGCCCAAACCATCTCCATCTACCCTTCATCATAATCTCCTCCACATATGGCACTCTTAGAGTAATCTTTCTTATAGTTTTATTTCTAATCCTCTCCTGCCATTTAACTCCCAATATTCTTCTGAGGGCTTTGTTCCTAAATCTACAAATCTGTTGGATGTTGTTTCATTGTCATACCACAACTCATGTCCATATAGTAACACCGGTCTCACTAAACTGATATGTAGCCTGATTTATATATGTAATTTCGGGCGATTTGATTTCAAATTTGACTTGCCTAGTCATTGTCTGATTGGCTTTTTTCGATCTTTCATTATATATTCCTTTATAGGAGTGAAATATATAGTTTTTCTGGATGTTCCTTCTTTTCCTCCTCGTATCAAATCTTCACATCGATTCATCTCGGTTATTTTTGGGCCAAATGACCTGAAATTTGGCATAAGGGTCGAGTGGGCAAATATCTAGGTGCGTTTAATTTTTTTTTCTTTTTGATAGATACCTTTAGAATCATTTTATTGATTTGTTTTGCCATTTTCTGACCAAAAATTTATATTTTAATCTTGTGTGCCCTGCTACTATAACCAAATGACCTGAAATTTGGTATGGAGGTACCTTTGATAAGTACCAATAGGAAGTAATCATCATTTTGGGTATACGTTTGTTCTAATTGGTTAATTTTGCCATTTTTATTCATTTTTAGACCAAAAATGCTCTCATATTCACACTAAATGACCTTAAACTTCGTATGAGGATACCTTGGATATAGGTTCACAGGATGTAAGTCACTTTTTTGCATACATAATTTAGAGCATTAACTTTAGGGATTTTAGGCTTTTTTGGCTCTTATGGCTTAGTATTTGAATCCTATGACCTGAGATTTGGCATGGAAATGCCCCTTAAGGAGTAGGGTGATGTTGTGATGGTAAATCTATTGGGAATTCATTTCTGAAAAAAGATTAATATGGGTCACTCCATGGTTGCATGGTGGTGGAGATGGAGGGAAATATGCTGTATTTGCTTGGCAAATGTTGCCTTTCTAGTTTAACTCGAATTCTAAAGGCCTTGTATTAGAGATCTTATTTCCTAAATGTTTTAATGACTCTACGCCATCAATCCTTTCTCCTTCCATTGATATTTTATCTTCCATTGTACATTCCATTCTCATCACATCTATCTTTTTTCTGATTATCTTGAGCGTAACCTTATGTGATATTCCATGGATTCTGCCAAGCAAGCACTGCAAATCCTGTGGTTTTCTTCTAATAAGGACAGCATCATCAGCATACTCTAGGTCTGTTAATTTACTATTACCAATCCAGTACAATCCTTCTCCACCATCCCCAACTGTTCTATGCATTACAAAATAAACAACATAGGTGACAACACATTCCCTTGCAGTACTCCACTGTTCATTGGAAATTCATTTGTTAGGACTTTGCACTTGTTCTGCTCATGAAAAGATTTAATCAGAGGAACTCCATAATAATGCAGGATTCTCCACAGAATTGGCAGGTGCACACTATCAAAGGCTTTTTCATAGTCAACCAATGCCATAAAAAAGTGGATTTCTATATTGTACACATTGCTGTGCAACATGTGTAAAGATGAAAATTTGCTGAGTACAACTTCTACCTTTTCTAAAATCTGCTTATTCATCTCTCAACTTTACATCGATCTTCCTCTCTAGCCTCTTTAGAAAAAACATAATGTACTGACGCATGTGTGATGCCTCTGTAATTATTGCAATCGGTCAGATCTCCGCTTTTTTTGCCATTTTCACCAACACTCTTAGCTCCCATTCATCAGGTTTTGCATCTTCATACTATATTCTACAAAATATCTTGTAAGTATTCTGAGAGTCATTTCATTTTCAGCCAATATCATCTCAATAGTTATTTCATCGTATCCAGGGGCTTCCCATCTCTTTAGTTTTATAATGATAGCTTCGACTTCAAACGCACTCAATTCATTCATGGGCATATCAAGGTTTTTCTCAGCTGAATATCAATCAAATTATTCCCTTCCTATCTGCTATTCATGACCTCCCTAAAGTGTTCCATCTAACGTTACCTTTCTTCATCTTCTGTTGTTATAACAGATCCATATCTCCTTTTGATGGGTATATGCTTCTTCTTCTTTGCCCCAGCCAAGATTTCTTTAATAATTCTTTGAGCAATTCTTACACCTTAGCCACTCCCTGAATTCATAGCTTTGTCAGCCTCATCTGCTTTCTTGTTTAAGTATTCTTTCCAGTCATCCCTGGCTTTTCTTTTGACTTCACTATCAATACTGGAATACTTAGCATGCTCTACCTTGTAATTTTCATTATCTCCTGGAAAACTTTCAACAATCAATTTCTGTTTTTGTCTCCTTTTTATAGTATCCCAAGTATCATTTGATATCCATGGTTTTCTCCTTGTAACGGCATGTCCCAAGACTTCATTACCAACTAACTGATATATGTTTTTAATATCACACCATTCTTCATTAATTGTCTGTTCTTCGTCTCTTAAAGTCTCTAAGACTACAAATCGATTCCTACACTCAGTTGCGAAGGTTTCTCTGTGCTCATCTAGAAGCATAGTTTTATGAAACCTAGGTATTCTATCTACATTTATGTTCAGCGTTTACAGTTTTAATTTCAGTGAGGCAACAAGGAGCTGGTGATCTCTACCAATATCTGCACCCTTATAGCTTCTTACATTTCTCAGTCCTCCTCTCTTTATTAATGGATGTGATTGATTTTTTGTAATTGCCACATGGTGAAAAAGATTAGAGAAGGAAGATGAGTTGTAAACTTGCCTGTTGAAAGAATTCAAGTTACAGATAATTTTGAATTTTAATCCAAGCAGTGTTTGATGTGAAGGAGGAGAGAGTAAAGCCTAAAACCAAATGAAACAGGAGAACCACCTTTGGGAGTGAAAGATAGAGAGAAGTGAAAAAAAAAAATAGCAAATTCCTAGGCTTACAGGAGAGAAGCCAATATTTACCAAAAATGACAACCTCCCTAAAGTAATGTTGAATGTGGTGGCTGAATAGGTGCTAAAACGCATCCAAAAATTCCTCTTGTAAACATTTTCAATCAATTGTAAATGAAAACAAAGCCATATTCAGTACTGATCGGTTTTCTGCCCTTCAGCATTTTAATCATTATAATCATAAAAAAATAGGAAGAAAAAAATAGGGTATTATTTATATACTAAAATTAATAATTTGATGTGAATCCATGAAATCATACAGCTTGCATCAAATCAACATACTTCATGTTCCCAGCGTTATCACTACGTTTATTATAAGGTTTATCTGATTTACCATAGTAATTCAAAACATCTGAACTGATAACGCTGGGTGCCAGGTAGAAAGACGTATAATATTTTAACATTATTTAAGATAAATACTACTTTAAAGACATACAAATAACCATTACTAACACTTATGTCAAAAAGATAAACATGAACAAACTGAAATTATATCACAAATGATTTTGAGTCAAACTCCCAAAGTTGGCCAATGTTACAATTGATTGTTTTAAATGATCAAAGTATCAAAAGCGTCACTTCTACTAAATTTCATGGATCTCTAATGAAAATTGGGATTAGAAAATCATTCCCTACAGGTGTTAATTATATTAATGCTCTTATAACCAATCAATTGGCTTTATAACACCATTCGAATAATTCTTAACTCCTTGTTCAGAGGAATTATCTGCGGGATTAGATCTATCTACTTTTATAACAGGCCTATGGGCTGTAAGATACCAGTTTTTCTTAATGATTTTTGCTTTTTGACTGTTCCCCATAACATAAGATAAAAAGTTAGGAGATTGCTCGTACCTAAAAAAAAAAAAAAAAACAGAATGAAGGGTAGGAAAAGTAATGCATGAGGGAAAATATAGGATATCGGGTCAACGGACTAAAATTAACTAGGAGCGACAAAATCTATTAAGCCAAAATTACTTGTATGATGAATATCTTATGGCATTCCACCCAATGAATAATTAAAAAAAAAAAAAAAAAAACTGATGAATATGTACTGGATCAACACCAATCTTGGAACTATACTTCGACTTTTCTGTTATTATTATTATTATTATTATTATTATTATTATTATTATTATTATTATTATTATTATTATTACTTGCTAAGCTATAACCCTAGTTAGAAATGCAGGATGCTATAAGCCCAAGGGCTCCAACAGGGAAAATAGCCCAGTGAGGATAGGAAATAGGAAAAATAAAATATTTTAAGAACATTAACAACGTTAAAATAAATGAAAAACTTCAACAAAACAAGAGGAAGAGAAATAAGATAGAATAGTGTGCCTCAAGCAAGAGAACTCCCACCCAAGATAGTGGAAAACCACGGTACAGAGGCTATGGCACTACCCAACACTAGAGAACAATGGTTTGATTTTGGTATGTCTTTCTCCTAGAAGAGCTGCTTACAATAGTTAAAGATTCTCTTCTACCCTTACCAAGAGGAAAGTAGCCACTGAACAAATACAGTGTAGTTGTTAACCCCTTGCGTGAAGAAGAATTGTTTGGTAATCTCGGTGTTGTCAAGTGTATGAGGACAGAGGAGAATATGTAAAAAATAGGCCAGACTATTCAGTGTATGTGTAGGCAAAAGGAAACTGAACCATCACTAGAGAGAAGGATCCAATGTAGTACTGTCTAGCCAGTCAAAGGACCCCACAACTCTCTAGCGGTAGTATCTCAATGGGTGGCTGGTGCCCTGGCCAACCTACAACCTACACATTATTTTGGTGTGTATAAATTTATGTATCGATACGCGCGCATAAGTTCAGCCCTATTGCAGGGCCGTTTGGCTCTTTGAATTATTCATATACATTTAATTTTAGTTTATTGTAATGATTCGTGTGAATGGGGCATTGCATAATAGGCTGCTCTTACTCATCAATTTTATATTGTGGGTTTTGATCTCTCTCTCTCTCTCTCTCTCTCTCTCTCTCTCTCTCTCTCTCTCTCTCTCTCTCTCTCTCTCAGACTTCCTATGGAAACAAATAATAGACCCAAGAGACTCTACCCGGACCTACATACTTATAGGGAAGAGCAAGAACAAGGAAAAAAAAAAAAAAGATATAGTCTGCAATTCACTAAAAAGAGGGAATTACAGATTTAGCGAATGATGCTACTACAAGCATCCAAAGATATGCCATAATTATGAAATATATGGTAAATGTGCGTATTTAGACGCATATGGAGACGTATGCAGAAATCTCCATCCAAAAATATGCAAAAACCTAAAAGAAGGAAAAGGATGCAAATTCAACAAAAAATGTCGATATATGCATCCTGCAACCACGAATGAAAGTCAGAAAACTCAGCAAACAAAAAAGAAAAATGAAAGCAAAAATGAAACAAAAAAAAGAAACAAAAAAACAAGCCGAGTATGTACCACACTATGCACAAAAGGCCCCAACTCAAATATGCACAATTAGAGCCCAACTACAAAGAATGCATTTATAATGCCAGGGGTTGGTGCAGATATGGGGATAATTGCAGGGACACACAAAAATAAATATGAAGGCGAAAGAGCGAATATAATAGAAAAGTCGGATTTTTTAATGGCAGAATTCCTGGAAATGAAGAAAAGAACATCATATCAGAACAGGAGGGAAGCATGGGAGAATCCATATTATTACCAATATTAAATAATGGGGATGAAACACAAACCATAATAGTAATGAATGCACAGGGTTTAGTCACGAGTAACTCTAAAAGGAAAATAGAGTTCTTAGAAGAACTAACCCAAATTGTAAAAAAATAGATATATTAAATATAAGTGGAACATGGTATTCCTAAGAGACTGGCAGTGACGACCAGATAAAGGGTTACCAAACATATAGATCAGACAGAACAAATAGGAATCAAGGGGGAACCGCAATATATGGAAGAGACATAAATCAAGGAAAAGTCTGTGAAAAATACAGCAACACAGAATGTGAATTGATTTCGGTAGAATTTGAATATGAAAAACTAGTGAATATTGTAGTCTACAGACCCCCAAACACTAAGGAGTTTGACATAATAATAGAAAAAATAGATGATATATGTAGAAACCATAAAGACTGGAATATACTCCTATCCGGAGATTTTAACTTTCCTTTCGTGGATTGGAAAGAACGGATAGAAGAAAGTGGTTATATGTATACATATAAAAAAAGAGAGTAATAGTAGCGCAGAAGATAAGGGGCATTTTGAAAAGCTTCAAGATATGCTATTAGAACTTAATATGCAGCAAATAAACCACATTCCAAGAAGAAAGGACAATGTCCTATATTTAGTATTTGTGAATGAGGTGAATTACGTTAAAGAAATGCTAGTGTATAACACGGGAATTTCAGACCACAAAGTCATAGAATTAATAGTTCATTCCAAAGCAAGTGAACGCAGAGAAAAACAAAACACAAAACGATGGGAAGGTTAGGGAAAATATAATATCTATGGTAAAAATATAAAATGGTCAGAAATAAATGAAGAATTGAGTGAAGATTGGAAAAATGTATTAGTAAGTGATAATATACAGGTAAATACGGATATATTATACAAACTACTGGAGACAATTGTTGAAAAATATGTACCGAAAAAAAAAATAAACATCAGACATGCATACCAAGAGACAGAAGGATCTTATTTCAGAAAATTAGAAAGTGGAAGAAAAATCTTGCAAAAGAAAAAAATGGGGGCAAGAGAAGTAATTAACAATTAAAAGGAAAAACTTGAGAACAGTAACAATATTGAAAGAGAAATTTCATATATAAACTATTAAAACTTCCTAGAAAAGGAAAAAAAAGAAAACATGAGAAAGAAAAATAAGATACAATAGTGTGCCCGAGTGTACCCTCAAGGAAGAGAACTCTAATCCAAGACAGTGGAAGGCCATGGTACAGAGGCTATGTCACTACACAAGACTAGAGAACAATGGTTTGATTTTGGAGTGTCCTTTTCCTAGAAGAGCTGCTTACCATAGCTAAAGAGTTTCCTCTACCCTAACCAAGAGGAAAGTAGTCACTGAACAATTATAGTGCAGTAGTAACCCCTTCAGCTAAGAACTCTTTGGTAATCTCAGTGTTGTTAGGTGACAGTAATTGACAGTGCTAGAGTGTGGACGTGTTGTGTCGAGCTCTGCTATTGATGCCCTGTCATGTTTTAGCTTTGTGTTTCTCGCTTAGAATATCATTGAAAAGATATTAGTTAGTCTTATGGAGAAATCTAAGTGCTAAGAAACAGTACACTCTGTCTGCTCCTAACTATATCTGCTTCAAATGTAATGAAACGGATGGAGAGCGGAAAAAATGGATAGTATGTGAATGCAAAAGACTCTACCATAAGAGATGTGTGCATATAGTGACAACCATCAGTGAGATGGACCGGAATAACCTAGATTGGTTATGCCCTCACTGTGTATGTGATGCCAGACAAAACAATTTAGTAATATCAAAATTAAAGGAAGATGTAAACATGAGTAATCTGGCCCTGAACGAACAAGATGTGAAAATGGATGACTTGGAAAACAAACTTGCGAACCTTAGAGCAGAAAATTCCACCCAGATCACAGACCTCACTGAGAAAGTTAACATTCTTGCCATGAATATGGAATCAATGAAAGCAACACTTCAAACATTGATAGACCCAAAACCGGAGAAACCGACATTTGCTGATAAAGTTGAGGGAAAAAATCTGTTGATAATTAAATCAACTAATACAGCAATTAAAATTACTGAAAGAAAACGTGAGGTTGAATAAGCACTTAGAGACATTCCTATACTTAACACGATGTCAACTTCGATTGGAAATGTTGTAAACTTTGCGAACAATATGATCAGAGAAGAGGCGGCAAACAAAATTCAGACATTGGTGGCTGACACTGAAACGAGAAAAATCGGTAAACTGAAACCCAAAATAATGATATGCAATGTATACGATGATTATGATGATGTAGTAAATGCTTTGATTCAAAGAAATCGCTGCCTGGACCAATTCCAAAATATAGAAGATAAGATAAGAGTAGTCCTGAAGAAAAATGCCTCGGGCGGACCACCCACCATGTGCTGAAATGTGATCCTGAAGTTCGGAGGGCTATTCATGATAATGGGGACAACGTTTCGTTACGATGGGGTATCTATAACATACGTGATAGGTACCACGTGATCACCTGCTACCACTGTCAGAAGTATGGACATTTTGAAAAAGACTGCAAATCTAAGAATGGAGATAAAGTCTGCGGGAAATGTTCAGGGAGACACTCCACCAGGGAGTGTAATTAGGAAGTGTCAAAGTGTATAAACTGCACAAAGTTAAACAGACCAAGTGACCATACAGTAAATTCTAGAGACTGCAATGCTTTTGACTTTAAATTGAAAAGACTAGTGGAATATACTGATCATGGTTACTGGGGATGTTATAAACTGTGGCTATGTAAATATACAATCTGTAGGTAATAAGACTGTTCAAATTCGAGAATTGATAAACGAGAAATATTTGGATATACTAGCATAATCTGAAACATGGCTAAATAACTTGGACAAGGCAAAGATCACTGAAATGACGCCCCCTATACATACCTTCCTTCACATACCGAGAGAAGGTAGGGCTGGTGGGGGTGTCGGACCCTTTATTCATAAAAGTTACTAAAATCTCAAAACTTTGAAAAGAATTAATGAAACAAGCTTTGAATATATAGAAATAAAATTTACGCCAAAAAAGTAGAAGAATATCCTTTGTAACAATCTACCAACATCCTGGAAAAAAAATACTATTATCTTTTTTGAAGAATTCGGTGCTCTCATTTAGATGATTATCATGGAGAAATACAAATTAGTTATCTGTGGAGACTTCAATTTTTGGATGGATGACGCATCAAATCCCGACGCTTTAGCATTTAGTGAGTTACTAGAATCATATCGACTAGTGAATAATGTCGACTGCACAACTACTTTAACTGGGAATACGCTAGACTTAGTTCCAAGTGATGACATGAATAATATTGTATCTGATATAAAAGTCGAAGAGAAATGTACTATCTCCCCAATACACAAACTTATTACGTTTAGTCTACCTCTACAAAAACATGCATTAGTAAAGAAAATAAACTTTAGACATAAATCAAATTTTTCTCATACCATATTTATTAACCCTTAGCGCTTGAAGCCCTGCTCCCAGCCGGCTTTCCCGAATGGTAGGTTCCGACTGAAGCCCGGCTCCCAGCCGGCACGTATTATAATTGCTTTAGGAGGCAAACTAATAATGTTTCCTTCTTGTAAGAATCCCAGAATAACACTTGGTTTTATATCTTTCAAGAAATATTATTTTTGTGAACAAAAAACGTGTTTTATGTGTCAATTTTCTTCTTAGAAAAACTGGCTAAATGAACAGCAGATATCGCGATGTTATTCAGAGCAAAAAGATGAGGAAACCAGCCAAATTTGCTGTTTGTTTCGCGTTATTCAGGGTTGACAATCCTCTCGGCCGCTATTAGCCGCTAATCCTATACCATACCTCTATAAACTCAGGTACTCAAACACTCAGATCACCATACACAGAGCAGACTTCTTGTTTCACCGAGTTGTAATTGATTAGTAACGAACGCATTTGCTGAGTTAATCATGTCTCTCCGACACCGGAAGTTTCTTGAAAAAGAAGAGGAAATCTTAGAATACTTTTTAGGACTGACTTCTGAATCGGAAGATGATTCAAGTGAAAACGATGAACCGTCTGCCGCTCCTTCCACATCTGATGAAAACAATTCTTTTATCATCGTGAATGAAGACCTGGAAGCGGAATCTCCTGACGAAGACGAGGACGAATACACTGACGATATGGTAATGCCCCCTGAAGAAGACGAGGACACAAATGACGAAAATTGGGCCGATGAAAATAACTGGGAAGAGTTTGATGAAGAGAGGTATGAATTACCCAGATTTACTTTCGAAGGAAGAGCAAAATTCAACTGTCCTGATCAAACTATCAACACTCCTTTGCAATTTTTCATGCTCTTTTTTACACAGGAACTTTTTCAAACAATTGCATTTGAAACTAATCGCTACACAGAGGAACTGATAAGTAGGAAAAGGCCTCTGCAACAATATTCTACATGGCAAAACTGGCAAAAAATAAGCGTGGAGGAAATGGTGGCCTTTCATGGAACAATAATTAATATGGCTTTACACAGAAATAAGAGATCAAGGGACTTCTTTTCCAAGCAATGGGTGGACGAAAGTTCGTTTTTTCGGAAAATCTTTAGGAGAGATAGGTGGTTCCAGATATTCTAGGGTCTTCATGTGTCTCCTCCAGCACCCCCTGGCAGTGGCTTCATGGCATCTCGGAGGTCAAAGGTAAAAAAGTTCATGACTATTTATCTGAACGGTTCTTACGTTATTATCATCCTGGATGCCATCTAAGCGCCGACGAGTCCACAGTGCCATTCAAGGGCAGGACCGCATTCAAAATGTATGACAGCAAAAAACCAACAAAATGGGGCATCAAAATATATGATATTGCCGATGCGCTGACGGGATATATTCTAGGTTTGATTCCGTATTACGGCAAAGCTACTATCGAGTGCCTTGGTTATGCTGGTCATCTCTTCACCACTCGCATTGTATTGACACTAGTGGACATCGTTACGCGTGCCACAGGAGAAACTGGATACAGTACCATGTTTATACGGATCATCTTTATACAAACTTATCTCTAGCTGTGGAACTTCTAAAAAAAAAAATTCACATCACTGGAACGATAAATACGAATAGGAAAGGCCTTCCCCCTCAAGTGAAGAAAAGAAAAAGATCATCGGTAGGAACAGTAAGGTCGTGTGTGAAAAACAAGCGATACCATATTTTGTCTTGGAAAGATAAGAGGGACGTCATTATGTGCTCAACATACCATACCGCAAGAACCACCCAACATCGCCGTGTTATGAAAGGGAATTTAGAACAAGTTATTGATAAACCAGTGATGGTCTCCGAATATACTTCTAACATGGGAGGAGTGGATCGTGCAGATCATTACATATCATCATACTGCTTCCTACAAAAATCATTGAAATGGTGGAGAAAAGTTTACTTTTTCCTTTTGGAAGTAGCCATAGTGAATAGTTTCATTCTCCATCGTATTCATATGAAATCAAAAGGGTTGAAGGTATTATCTCATCTTCTGTTCCGGAAAGAATTGGTGAAAGTATTGGTAGGAAACGTAAGAAATGCGGCTCAAAATGGAAGAAGAAGCACATCTGATGATGAGAATAGGTTGAATGGAAAATTACATATAATAGCCAAACAAGACAGGAAACACTCCATCGAATGCATTGTATGCAGTGATAGACGTGGACCTGGTGGAAGGAAAGAAACAAAATATTACTGTAAAACTTGTACCAGGCAACCTGCAATGCATCCTGAGTGCTTTGAAGCTTACCATACAAAATAGGATTACAAAAAGAAATATACTTAATTCTTGTATGAATCCTGCAATATGAATTTTGTATATTTTTATTGAAAATAATGAATATGTTTTTTCGCATGTTATTGTGTTAAAAACATTATTATTATTATTATTATTATTATTATTATTATTATTATTATTATTATTATTATTATTATTATTATTATTATTATTATTATTATTATTATTTGAATAAATAACGCCAAATTATTAGAACTGTATGATTTACACCTATAAGATGAATTAAATCTTTATTGAAAATTAAGAAATTATATTTGGACCACTTTGACCGAAAAAAATTACCTAACCACAATATGTTCTTTACGTTCGACTCTGTATGATTTGTAAATTTATTCCTATGATAAAAGGAACATGATTATTATTATAATTCTTTTTTACAAAAATCGGAAATATGTACAAAGCTCCCCCCCCCCCAAAAAAAAAAAAAAAAAAACATTCATACTAAATATACTGTCTATTATAAACCACCCCAAAAAATTATGATATATAACATTACATGTATTCAGTATGTATGGTCATACATTCCTCATTTGTAAACAAAAGGCCACGTGGTAATTTTGGGCTGGTGGTGAGAGGTGGTCGCACCCTTGGCCACACCAAGTGTAAGGTTGGCAATTAGAAATCTCCTTGGTCCTAGAAACGTCGAGAGAGAGAGAGAGAGAGAGAGAGAGAGAGAGAGAGAGAGAGAGAGAGAGAGAGAGAGAGAGAGAGAGAGAGAGTCAAAGTCAAAGTCAAAGTCAAAAACCTTTATTCCATTATAAAATGGTTATTCTGTTACATAACAATATAAATTGTTTACATAAAATTCACAATAATTGGATTGTAAAAATTTAGGATATATATACATTCAAGTAAAATTTAAAAAATATTGCCTAAGTTTCTTTTTGAATAAATCAGTACTAACATTTGTACATTTTCTTATTTCCAGAGGTAGTTTGTTCCAGCAAGCTGGGCCCCTTATTGCCATTGAGCGTGAACCCAAATCAGTTCGATAGCTGTCTACATATAGATTTTCATTCTGTCTGGTTAATGCATTCCTACAGTTACCAACTGTAGGAAATGTGTATAGCCAGTTGGGATATTCTTTTCTCAAACTTTTAAAAACAAAAACACAAACATCGTACATACACTTTTCTTTTAATTTTATCCACTTTAATTGCTGGAGGGTTGGGGTGATGTGATCGTGTTTTTTCACCCCAATAACGGCTACTCTACCTGCAAAGTTTTGGATTTTTTGAGCTTTTTCCATATGCATATCATTAGTTGACCCCCATATCTTAATACAGTAGTTTATTACACTCAAGACCAGACTTTCCACAATAAAAGCTCGAGTAGTATCATCAAAGTAATCTTTTACTCTACTTAAATACATTAGAATGCCACTAACTTTTCTACTCAGCTCGTCAATGTGAGTACTGAATGTCATGTACCTGTCCATGTGTAGACCTAGATTTTTCACATGTTGACTTATCTTTACTTCATCACCATCGCATTTTATTATAATGTCATTTGGAATTTTGCTAATATATTGTGAGCTACCCACAAACATGCACTGTGTTTTGGTGGCATTTAAAAATAGCCCTTTTCTTAGAAAATATTTCTTAAGTTTGAGCAATATTAGTTCAGCCCTTTTTATCAAGCCATCTAAATTTTCTAGAGAGAGAGAGAGAGAGAGAGAGAGAGAGAGAGAGAGAGAGAGAGAGAGAGAGAGAGAGAGAGAGAAGTACGAGGTATTTGTAAAATAGGATGGGCAAGTCCTCATTTCAAGAAATAAAAAAGTAAATTGAATAGAGAAAAGTAAAAGCTACGATGGCGAATCAAATAAACAAGAAATAAAGGCGTGGTTCATAATTCTTTCTGACCTAAGACAATGTTTACAACCTTGACTCACCAAGGCAGGATTATCTCAGGTAGAGAATTATCGAAACGGAAATACCAAAGACAACAACTTATTCCTCATATCCCTCAGCTTGTATTTCAAGAGCCTTTCCGAAGATCTCATACAGATAATGGTAAAACGCATTTACACGTGGATACAAACGGATATTTATTTATGTAACTTGTATGAAGTTTCTATGTGCATCAGGTACTTCCCTCCATCATTATATATATATATATATATATATATATATATATATATATATATATATATATATATATATATATATATATATATATATATATATATATATATATATATATATATATATATATATATATATATATATATATATATATATATATCTATATATATATATATATATATATATATATATATATATATATATATATATATATATATATATATATATATATATATATATGCGTAAAAATCACAGGAAAACATGATGCTCAGATGCAGGAAGAACCACAGGGAAAATGAAAATACGAAATATAGGCTTACTTAAGTCCTGACTTTCGTGATACTTCTTCAGAGGACTGATTTATTGAGAGAGGTTTCTTTACATTTTATAGGGAAAGTAAACATACGAACATACATACAGAGATTTAGAGAACAATGACACTCCCTTACCAGCTACCTGGGCTTGGGTCAGGTGTTAAGTGGGCGGAGACCCAAGCTCATTAGACACCTGCCAAAAAGGGTCATTTCTGGTGGTGGGTTAATTCTTGTTTTTTTACTTTCAGTACAGTTTATTTATATGAAAACACGGTAGCCTTATCTATATAAATACATAAGCAAAACATACACACATATATATATATATATATATATATATATATATATATATATATATATATATATATATATATATACACACATACATATACATATATACATATATACATATATACACACATATACATATATATACACATACATATATATATATATATATATATATATATATATATATATATATATATATATATACACATACATACATATACATATACATATATATATATATATATATATATATATATATATATATATATATATATATATATATATATGTATGTATATATACATTTATATACATACAACATTAATATCATAAACATATAATCATGTATATATCAATACTTATATCTAGCATAACACTATATAGTGCCAATGTACTTATGCATACTATATAAAATAATTGTACCCTTTAATGAATGGTAGCTTAGGTCTAAATATTAATTTCACAGCGACGTTAATTATTCACAATACATTCAATTCTACATTAAGTGGTTAATGTTTTTTTATATAGCTTACAAATCTCTTTACATATATAGGCGTCGAGTTTATACATTCCATGACCAATATTCAAGTTGTTTTCAAAGGTTTTTTTTATGAAACTGGACTCTCTGATGTTTCTTTCCACTAAGTTATTTGAATGAACCAATTTCTTTGCACCTGACCAATTAATAGTGTGATTTTTATCTCTAACGTGAACAATTATATCCACTGTCTTAAATTGGTTGCATGCAAATCCATTGCATGGACACCCGGGGTTCTCCATAATGTCACAGAAATCCAAATCATTGTTTTATTGGCATACGATGCTTACAGATATAAAAAAAACACATAGCTAATTGTCACACGTAAGGAAAACAATGGGCACACGAAAACACCTGTCAGCCTAGGGGCTTATCCCGTGCCCAATCAACCCTTTAAAAGAATACATTTAGATTTATTAACAGGATTTTACGAGGAAATAAGCACCTCTTAGTAATTGTAGATGCTTTGACTCGATATACAGAACTGATAGCGCTTAAAACTAAAACTGCGATTGAATGCGCTGGGAAGTTTTACGAGAGTTACATTTGTAAACATGGAATTCCACACATGATGATCTCAGACTCGGGTGGTGAATTTAATAATCATTTCCTTACCTCATTGTGTGAATTCCTTAGCACAAAGAAAATCAATACCATGATCTATCACCCAGACTCGAATGGGCTAGTGGAAAGAGTGAATAGGAAGGTTTTAAACATATTAAGATTAACACTAGGGGGATCAGACCCCAACTGGGATATTGCAATACCTGCGGTACTAAGTACTCTGAATCACTTATATCATATATCAATTAAAATTTCACTGCATGAGGCATTGTATGGTACCCCAGTTAGAATGCCTTTCCATTTATTAATGCCTACAACTAATTTATCAAATCCTTTAAAGGAATGTATAAATGCAAGCAAAAGTCGTTTTGACATCCTTCGAAAGAATTTAGAAGAATCACAAATCATAATGAAAAGGAATCATGATAAAATAGCGAAGCCAACTAAAACATATACCGTGGGTGATAATGTATACATACAGATAAATGTACGTAAAGGACTCAATTATAAACTAACACCTAATTTAACATTTTGGAAACATTAACGGCCAATAGATTTAGAGTTCAAAACGTATCCCAACCCACTGATGAGAGAATTGTACCATTGGCTCACATAAGAAATTAAAATAAGAGAGAAGGAAGTGAGGGAAATTTTTTTTTCTATCTATGAAACTTATATGTTAAAATTTTTTTTCTTCTTAATACAGGAGTAATTACATATATTTTTCTCATTACAGGTTTCCAAGATGATTTTTTTTTGTTAGGAGTGATATTGTTCGCTCAGACATTTTTCTCGTGTGGGAAGAGCTCTAAAACTAAAAGTATAGATTTTAAATATGGCACTATAGTAGAGAGAACAGAAGACTTTTTTATTACCGCAAGCAATATAGTTATAGAAGTACACATGCAAGCTATTTTTCTCCCAGAGAATGACGTCACTAGTTTAAAGAGCGACATTTCAAGGTTTGCTACTTCATTAAATGAAATGCATAAAAGACACTTTCCTTTTAATACAGAGAGTTCGCTTGCACCGACACTGAGAGTGGCAGAGATGCTATCCCAAGACTTGCAAAATAAGACTTATGAGGCAGAATCTTTGGCTCATGGCCTTTTGATGTGGACAGTAAGACACACTAACCTTGAAAAACGTAACCCATTTATTTTTGCTGCACTAAAAATCTTTGGATCTGTTGCAAGTTTAGGCTTAGGGATTTCAAATCGTCTTAAAATTAGTAATCAAAATAAGAAAATTGAGTTTTTAACACATGAAAACGAATTAATTTTATCAGAACTAAGGAATCAGTTAACAAATTAGGAGTTTGGTGAACGAACATTATAGTAATACCAGTCAGATTATGGAAGTACAAGACTTGTTGGCAACGTTAACGTATTATAATTCAAAAATAGATCATATCCATAATAAAATTGTACATTTCCTTGAGAAATCAAAAGACTATGTGGAAGCTATTACGTTAGCAACTAAAGGTGTTCTCTCACCACATTTGTTGCCAATAAAAGACTTAACGTTAATTCTGGAGAACGGTCGGGAGAAAATAGGTTATATTCCTTTGTTAGACGCACTTAGGTTAGAATTTTATTACAGCCTAATTACAGTAAGCGTTGAAAATTACAGGATTATGATTACAGTTCCCTTTGATTCTTCCAATGCCTGGCAATCATACAAGATATCACCATTCCCGACTTTCATGGCGAATAACTCAAGTCCAGTAATATCCAGTTTGACAGGACAGGTATTGATTTCCCCTAATAAGGAAACATATACGGTCATTGAAGACTTAGATAAATTAACTCACTGTTCGGAAGCAATGAATAATAAAGTATGTACAGCTCTCTCCTTTCAATTCCATAAAAAATCAATGGATTCATGCGAGTTAGGTATAGTGCTAAACGGTGCTCTCTCCCATACATATGAAAATTGTCTGAAAAAACTTTATCCCTTTGACGATAATAAGTTCAATTGCAGACTGAACAACGGCTCGTCGATACGATACGATAAGGCCGGCTTCAATGTATCATGCCCGGACGGAACCTCGTCCCATTCCCAAATCTTCTTTGCAAGAGATGGTTGCATCAGTACATCCATGAATTACAATGTCCGAGGAATTAACACTAGCACCAGGGAACGGGCCTACTTCGTGAATTTCACGTGGACCACTACAATCAAGGTCTATAGAATACAATCCCATCTTTACCTCTCCCATACAACGCACGAGTGGCTAAGCGGTTGATGAAATTAACCGAGATGGACCACCTGTCACCGACTTATGCAGTCTTCGTTTCTACGTGTTACTAGCAGCAATCGGCGTTACGATGATGATATTGATTGCCGTTAACATCTTTGTTTGGCATAGGTTAAGGCAAAGACAGATGGAGCTCAAAAGGAACGTTTTGCCATGTCCAGACAACACTCCTTATTTGTCTTTGAAAAAATTTCAATTTAGAGCCGTTTGAAATTGGCCCTTTCATTCGCTCGAAGTAGTAAAATTGTTTGGAATAGTGTTGTGTACGAAAAGCGGTCAGTGCGCTAGTAATATGCAGTTGAAGAGTCTCTAGAACATTTGCATTTTAAAAACATTAAAAAAAAAAAAAACATTTTTTGGAAACCTAATACAATATAGAAGCCCTAAATGTTAAAATAAAGAATCTATGGGTATCTAATAAAATATATAAGCCCTATATATATATATATATATATATATATATATATATATATATATATATATATATATATATATATATATATATATATATATATATATATATATATATATATATATATATATATATATATATATATATATATGTATGTACAAAACCATGGTGCATGTACGTACCAGGAATTTTTGTTTGTGCACTGAAATTATATCTTTATCAAGGTAACAAATATTCTTTGTTAGTTACCGTATTATAATAATCTGTATTTTTGACAAAGGTGACAACTATTCTTTAACAAGTTACCGAATCATATGTACATCAGTTGTTTTTTTTTTTTTTTTGGGGGGGGGTACCATATAATCATTTGCTAGCAATGTACCATATAATAATCTGTATTTTCCGTGCATATTTTCTTTGATTTTGACAATATCTGTTAGGTATGTATTTTTCTAAATGTACCTATTTGAACATTCATCCTTAATCACTTGTTTATGGCTAAAGTAATATATATATATATATATATATATATATATATATATATATATATATATATATATATATATATATATACATATATATATATATATATATATATATATATATATATATATATATATATATATATATATATATATATATATATATATCCAGTCACATTCATAGTAAACATATTTTTAACGTACTTTTTGTTCAATTAATTGAAGGTAGCTGTCCGAGCTAATGTAATATTTATAAATTACATAATAAAATCCATGACCCAAGGGATCAATGGAGAAATTAGGAGTGTGAGAACGCCAAGTCAGTCATAAACAGGATGCGAAAGTCAAGACCAAGCTAAACCTTTGCAATGTAACATTTTTGTATGAAGAGTAAACACAATACAAAGCATCCGGTGAGAAACAGTTGAGTGTCTCACCGGAACAAGATGGCTTCCTGTACTAGTGGTGTGTTTACATATTTGTATAAATGCTGACATAACTATAGTCTATTTTTTATAGCGGTGCATATTTGCACCCACACACAGGGGTGCCCTTTTAGCCCGGAAAGGTTCCTGATACCTGATTGGTCGGAAGTATTTTTGTCCGAACACCTTCATTGTTCTCGAATAATTACCAAGTAATGTGAATCGAAACTTATTTATTAACCTATATTTCTCCATCAGATATATGTTTTGTCAATAAAAAATGTGAAAGAATAAATATATTATAAAAAAATTGTCTTGGTAAGTCTAAGTTTAATAACACAATCCGCCGAAGTCAACGACAGCAGCTTGTTTTCGGATGCACACTTCGTAATATTGTAATTTTTCACATATTTTAACGCAAATTGGGATAAATTACACTCAGCATAAGTTAAACATGTTATTATAAACTTTCTTTGAATACCAGAATTTACCAAAATCATGGAATTAATAAAAACCGATATTTGTGAAAACTTATGGGGAGGTAAAAGAACAGCCTGTAGCGGCCTGGCGGGAAAACGATCCCTTCTGACTTGTAGACGCAGTTCTTTTTTTTTCCTTCGTAATATAGTTCGGCCTATTCCTTTCAGTTTAAATAGTCTTGCATTGTCTCTCTTTGCATTAATTTGCTTATCATTTTCCCACATTCCTGTTCCTCACATAATATCTATCTATTTTCCCCGATATCCCTTCTTTCATATAGGCCTATGTGATATCCGCACTACGATTCCTTGTTTTGTACCTTACGTCAGTAAGCATGTAAATAATAACAACATAAATTTTATGCTGTGTAGAAAGTATAACCTATTCTGTAAACCTGAAATTAAGCATAGTATTTCTTCTTTATTCCCGCCTCTACACTATTTTAATGAGACTAGCACGCGCTTCCCTTCAAGCCATCACTTTCGACAGAGGATAAGAAATAAGGAATCGTAGTGCGGATATCCCATTTATGAAAGAAGTGATATCGGGAAAATAGATAAATATTAGGTGAGGAACAAGAATGTGAGAAAATAGTAAGCATAATAATACGAAGAGAGACAATGCAAGACTATTTAAACTGAAAGGAATAGGTCGAACTATATTACGAAAGAAAAAAAACAAACTGCGTCTACAACTCAGAAGGGATCGTTTTCCCACCAGGCCGCTACAGGCTGTTCTTTTACCTCCCCATAAGTTTTCACAAATATCGGGTTTTATTAACTCCATGATTTTGGTAAATTCTGGTATTCAAAGAAAGTTTATAATAACATGTTTAACTTATGCAGAGTGTAATTTATCCCAATTTGCGTTAAAATATGTGAAAAATTACAATATTACAAAGCGTGCATCCGAAAACAAGCTGCTGTCGTTGACTTCGGCGGATTGTGCTATTAAATTTAGACTTACCAAGACGATTCTTTATAATATATTTATTCTTTCACATTGTTTATTAACAAAACATATATCTGATGGAGAAATATAGGTTAATAAATAAGTTTCGATTCACATTACTTGGTAATTATTCGAGAACAATGAAGGTGTTCGGACAAAAATACTTCCGACCAATCAGGTATCAGGAACCTTTCCGGGCTAAAAGGGCACCCCTGTGAGTGGGTGCAAATATGCACTGCTATAAAAAATAGACTATAAGTATACATTATCATCAAACATGATATTTTGGGGAGTTCTGTTCAACATGTCATACGGAATGGTCATCCGACCAAACAATCTATACTCCTGTCATGGAGCTGCTAATAAACTGTTTTAAAAGTTAATTTACATAGACTTATTCAGAAGAAGTAACCTGCAAGTCTAATTATACATATCACATTGAAGAGACATGAAATGGAACTCTAATTTGTGTTTATAACAGTACCACACCAACAAACACACACATATATATATATGTAAATATACATATATATATGTAAATATACATATATATATATATATATATATATATATATATATATATATATATATATATATATATATATATATACATATATATATATATATAGAGAGAGAGAGAGAGAGAGAGAGAGAGAGAGAGAGAGAGAGAGAGAGAGAGAGAGAGAGAGAGAGAGAGAGAGAGAGAGAGATAATATTCATATATATATATATATATATATATATATATATATATATATATATATATATATATATATATATATATATGTTTATACATATATATATATATATATATATATGTATATATAAATATTTATATATATATATATATATATATATATATATATATATATATATATATATATAAATATTATATATATATATATATATATATATATATATATATATATATATATATATATATATATATATATATATATATATATAAAGTTTTAGCTAATAGGAAGGCATTCTAAAAACCTCGATTGTCTAAGACCTATGCATTCTTACCAAATGTGAGAAGTACTTTTCTGTTTGTGAGGTTTTCATCTTCATAAACCAAAGACAAGTAACATAATTAACAATTTAAACATTAAATACTTTTCTTCTGTAAACTAGAATTCAGACGAAATTAAACACCAAAAAAAAGCCCTTAAAATACAAAGATGAAATTGTAATTGAAGAACCAATGATACATACGATAAATTGTAAGTAAAAACAATGTATGATTAGAAAACCGATAGTTTTTACTTGATCGATATTACGAATGAGCTTGTAGTAAAGAATCAACATTATCAGTATGCTTTGGTAGATTCCCACATAGGCCTACCGGCATTTTATGATAGCTATTGTGTACTTTTTGTTATTGGTCGAATAAAATTTTTCCAAAAATGTTAATTTGCTTGTGCTACAATCGGTTTTCAGAGGTCAGGAAACCGTTCTTGTTTGTTGTGTAAACTCGCTTCCTAAGACATTTTCTAATCTTTCTTTTCTAGATCTTGGGACATTAATCTTGGAATCTTGTCAAGTTTTTTATACTAAGGCTGAGAATCTTGGCATTTTTCCCTCATTCTAATATTCTTTTTACTTATTCTGGATCCTATTATCTTGTTTGTGGACGTCTATAATCAAAAGTATATTAGAAGATGCATTGAAAGTTAGACCGAAACAGGGAAGCTCTTGTTCCTTACTAGACTTGTAATTTATTCTTTCAGTTAATCCAGGAAAAATCTCACAGTAGACTACAATAAACAATCATATTGAAGTTCTTTTTTATTTACAACAACCCAAAAATACATATTAATGAACCTCTTGGCGTTGAAGTGCAAGTTCATGAACACAGTGAACAAAAGCAATGAACAGAATTGTTCATCCTGCAGCAGTTGTCAATCTTGGATGAAATAACTGGAATGAATACATCGTGTAAATGGAAGATTTTTTCTGTGATATTTTGTCCCCTGAGATTTTTTCCAGTCAGATTTTGTCCTATGTGATTTTGTCCTGTGAGATTTGGTCAAGACAGATTTTGTCCCTAGAGATTTATTCTAGTCATATTTGGTAGTATGTGATTTTGTCCTGTGAGATCTTGTCCAGTCAGATTTTGTCCTAAGCAATTTTGTCCTGTGAGATTTGGTCTAGACAGATTTTGTCCCTTGAGATTTATTCTAGTAATATTTAGTCCTATGTGATTTTGTCCCGTGAGATCTTGTCCAGTCAGATTTTGTCCTAAGGTATTTTGTCCAGTCACATTTTGTTCTGTGATTTTATCCGGTAAGATTTTGTCAAGTCAGATTTTGTCTTATGTGATTTTGTCCCGTGAGATCTTGTCCAGTCTGATTTTGTCCTAAGGTATTTTGTCCAGTCACATTTTGTTCTGTGATTTTGTCCGGTAAGATTTTGTCCAGTCAGATTTTATCTTCTCTGATTTTGTCCCGTGAGTTTGTCCTGTCAGATTTTGCCCACTCAGATTTTGTTCTCTGTGGTTTTATCCCGTGATATTTTGTCCCATCAGATTTTGTCCTTTGAGATTTTATCCGTGAGATATTGTCTAGTCAGATTTTGTCTTATGTGATTTTGTCCCGTGAGAATTTGTTTAGTCAGATTTTATCCAATATGATTTTGTACTGTGGGATTTTGTTCAGTCAGATTTTGACCCGTGTGTTTTTTCCCAATAAGATTGCGTCCTCTGTGATATTATCACGTGAGATTTTGAGCTGTTTTATTTGAATGCAAAACAAAAAAAATAAAATGGTGGAATATATAATGAAAACATTGGCATGACTTGAGCTTCATTTGAATAATATGGATATACTTTGTCAAAAAGTCAAGTCCTAATATCTTGAGTTGAAGTTCTATTGAAAATGACTTTTCACTGCGGGAAAAAAAATGTGTTTTTACGGTAGTTTAACCATTACTATAAAATACGGTTTTATGCATAAAAATATATAACAAAATAGGGACATTCCTTCTCATTTGTAATGCTTTCATGGGCTATGTCACTTTACATATTTATGTTGTCAACAATGCAACATCTCACACACAACTTAAAACGAACCTTTAACCGAATCTAAAACGCAATAATCACTAATTCGTATACATGAGACTACTCCCTCATTGCTCAAAATCGGACGGGAAAATATCACACAGGACAAAATGTTATTCTCTATGTTTTTTTTTTTTTTTTGTTTTTTTTTTTAATGTATGTTTTAAGTCAGCCACAATAATGAAACCCTCTACGAAGAGCGTTTGACTCCCTGCTAATTCCATCTACAGAACTATCTATAGTATTAACAGATATTCAACTCACGAAAACATTATCGAAACATTTTCACCAATCATGCAACAGTTGCTTCTGGATCTTGAAGAGAAACTTTAATTAAAAAAATAAATAAATGGTTATGTCGAGAGAGAGAGAGAGAGAGAGAGAGAGAGAGAGAGAGAGAGAGAGATTAGGCCTACACATTAGTTCAAGAACTATAGACAATCCTAACCTACAAAAGAGTGATTAGAATGTCTTTGCTTCTCTCAACAGCGCACAACTCATATTTCATTTAACTTGTCTCATTAATCTCTCATAAGTGTGACTAAAGCTCTCTCAAGAATAAGTAATCCAGACGATAGTATTCTCTCGAGGATAAGTGATATACACGTCTACTCTTTGCAGGAAAATGGATACTGTATCCGAAAGGAGTAACACGGAGAAACTTACTGACGACTCTTAAAAGTTATTCAATTTGATTTAAATATTGCGAAGAACTATGGAACATTTTCATATTCTAACAAATGAAAACTAAGAAATTTCTTAGATAGTAAATAATTCCTTTTTATTTTCCAAGTCGTATTGAATTACTCAAGTATTTTTTGTCATAGAATAACTGTTAACATCAGCCTTTCTCCTTTCCATGCGAACACCGCCTGTACCAAGAGCCTGGGTTGACATAAGACCATCAATCTACCTTCTAAAGAAGTACACATACCTAAACGATATCATGTTTCCATTTTAAAGAATAATGAGCCAGCAAATAGATCGCGTGAGTAATAACCATTTCCGGCCCAGTGATCTAAAATAGACACTCACTCATTGCTCGTTGGAATGATAGACAAAGAAAATAGGATTTATTGAAAGGTTTCTGCATAAAAAGATATATATTATATACGCACTTAATTCATCGGTTTACCTTCAATATTGATGGCAAGTTTTTTTTTATTATATTGTTATCATTATTGGAGGTAAACAGATGAATGAAGTTCATACACATTATACAGCTTTTTATGCAATAAAAATTTTCCAGTAAACCATCTTTTCTATGACTATCATTTCAACGGCAAAGAGCACCATAATTTTGGCTTATATTTTGAACTGCCATATTTCTAGTATTTGATGTTATTTAACATGTGTTTTGGCGTGCCATACTTCTATCATTGGATGATCTCTGACCTCTGTTTTGAGAGACCCTCCGTATAACATTAAATGTTCTTTGACCCTCTCTTTTGAGGTGCCATACTTCTGGCATTACTGTAGATGTTCTTTAGCATCTGTTTTGAGGTGCCATGCTTATATCATTAGATGTTCTTTGAACTGTCTTTTAAAATGCCATACTTCTAGCATTAGATGTTATTTGACCTCTGTTTTGGGGTTCCATACTACTATTATTGGATGTTCTCTGAAGTATGTTTTTAAATACCATACATATAACATTAGACGTTCTTTGACTTCTCTTTTGAAGTCCCATAATATTAGCGTAGGATGTTCTTTAAAATGTGTTTTGAAGTGCCCTACTTCTAGCATTAGATTTTCTTTAACATCTGTTTTGAGGTTCCATATTTATATCATTAGATGGTCTTTGACCTCTCTTTTGAAGTGCCATACTTCTAACATAAAGTGTTATTTGCCCTCTGTTTTGAGGCTCAAAACTTTTATTGTTGGGTGTTCTCTAAAATCTCTTTCGAAGTGTAGTACTTCTAGCATTGGATTTTCTTTAACATCTGTTTTGAAGTGCCATACCTCCAGCATTAGATGTTCTTTGACATCTATTTTGAAGTGCCATACTTCTATCATTGGATGTTCTCTGGCTTCTGTTTTTATATACCATACTTATATAATTAGATATTCTTTCACCTATGTTTTGAAGTGCCATACTTCTAGCTTTAGATGTTCTTTAACATCTTCTAGGAAGTGCCATGCTTTTAACAGTGGATGTTCTTTGACCTCTGTTTTGAGATACCATAGTTATAACATTAGGTGTTCTTTGACCTCTCCTTTGAAGTGTTATACTTCTAGCATTAGATGTTCTATGAGCTCTGAATTAAAGTAGCATAATCATAGCAATAGATGATCTTTGACCTCTTTTTTGAAGTGCCATACTTCTGGGATTAGATGTTCTTTGACCTCTGTTCTTAAATGCCATACTTGTAGCATTTGATGTTCTCTGACCTCTGTTTTAAGATGTCATACTTATAGCATTAGGTGATCTTTGACCTCTCTTTTAAAGTGCCATACGTATATCATTAAATGTTTTTCGACCTTTCTTTTGAAGTGCCATACTACTAGCATTAGATGTTTCTTGACCTCTGTTTTGAGATGTTATACTTTTTGAACTGGATATTCTCGCACTTCTGTTTTAAGATATACTTCTGCATTATATGTTATTTGACCTGCCATTTGAAGTGCCATACTTCTATCATTAGATATTATTTGACGTCTGTTTTGAGGTTCCATACTTCTATTATTGGATGTTCTCTGAACTATGTTTTTAAATACCGTACATATAACATTAGATGTTCTTTGACCTCTTAGCATAGGATGTTCTTTAAAGTGTGTTTTTAGGTTCGTTCCAATTTCATATCATTCGATGGTCTTTGACTTCTCTTTTGAGGTGCCATACTTCTAACATTAGGTGTTATTTGCCCTCTGTTTTGAGGTTCAATACTTTTATCATTGGATGTTCTCTAAAATCTCTTTCGAAGTGTAGTACTTCTAGCATTGGATTTTCTGTAAGATCTGTTTTGAAGTGCCATACATCTAGCTTTAGATGTTCCTTGACATCTATTTTGAAGTGCTATACTTCTATCATTAGATGTTCCTTGAACTGTGTTTTGAGGTGCCATACTTCTAGAATTACATGGACTCTCACTTCTGTTTTGAAATACCATACTTCTGGTATTAGATGTCCTTTGACTTCTATTTTGAGGTACAATACTTGTGGCATTAGATGTTATTTAACCTTTATTTTGAGGTTCTACACTTTTAGCATTAGATGTTGTTTAACATCTGTATTTGATCCACCATATTTCTAGCATTAGATGTTCTTTAACCTCTGTTTTGAGGTGCCATACTTGTAGCATTAAAGATTCTGCAACATCTTTTTTGAGGTGCCTTACTTGTAACATAGGATGTTCCATGACCTCTGTTTGTGGAGCCATACTTCTAGCATTAGATGTTCGTGAGACCTTTGTATTCAGGTACCATATTTCTAGCCCTAAATTTTTCTACAACCTTAGATTCTTGTATACATCTTTAATCTAAAACATAGAAAACCTTCTATAAAAGATTTAAATCGTATCTTGATGCATGTATGAATAGAAGCACAGTGACTTATTTAGGATATAAAACCTGGAAATAAGACAGAGCCAAGGAGGCCATTCCTTTGTGATTTAGAAGAGGTACTAGGATCTATGGGATTGCTCAACTACATTTATGAATTTGTGCCATATGGAGCTACAAAAACTGTGTATACAAGATTAAAGTTTAGTTTAATCAGTAATGTTACAATCAAAAGGTTACTGTGGGTGTGGGAAAATCCCTTATCATCAGTATTAAGTAACCTATAAATGTGTGTGTGTTTTTTTTTTTTACCAGATTGTTAACAAACATTATGCCAAGTAATGTAGTATGATTTCTCTATACCGATGGCAGAATATCAGTTTTCCCTGAAGTATTAAATGCAGATTTTAAAGATCAGAAAACATAATGATGTAAAAATATAAGTGTTTTCTGCTATGGACTAAGCCGCACCTTGTCCTGCTATTCTTGAAGACTTTTGTCTTCTTAATGGGATACTGGACTCCTCCTCCCACACAGGGGGACGCCTAGCCAATGTTTTCAGTTATTACCTTTGGGGGCTATGACTGTTGTCCGGAGATACTGTCCAGTTACTCTGTGTGTGTGTGTGTGTGTGTGTGTGTGTGTATATTTTCAGTTGTTTGGTTCTATATGTTTGTCAGTTTTTTGTTCTTTCTCTTACTATGATTTCTTAATTTTCTATCTTCACTCACACAAGAGTCTCCAGATGAATATACTATCAACAAGCTCTCTGGCCGGATCATCCCCTACTTTTCATTATGAAGAATCTGTCGTTTAGATTGCCTTGGTCCCATTTCAGGTCTTGTCATAGGCCTATTTGCTGTCGGAGAATTCTTTCCTCTATTTCAATTCTAAGATCTTTAATTTAACGAAACATTATTACATTCTTCTTTAATTGCTCTCTCTCTCTCTCTCTCTCTCTCTCTCTCTCTCTCTCTCTCTCTCTCTCTCTCTCTCTCTCTCTCTCTCATACGATACTAGAAGCTATTATGAATATTTTGAGGTTGGGTGTGCAACACCCTTTTCAGCAATTTGAGATGGATATGAACTGAAGAATAAAATTGTCCGTATGATCTGAGTTGGTACAAGTTCGAATACAACTGGGAATTGAAGTTTGTTTTTGTCAGTGAAAAGGCTTCACAATTAGTGTGAAAATCAACAAAGCCTAATGTGTTTAAGCATACGGCCATATTCATTATTCATTTTATGTAACATAAGAGTTGCAATAGGAAATCACACTCTTGACCAGAAGTCCAGCGGAAAATTTTTAGGAGTAATGTTTGACAATAAATTAACCTTCAGTAAGCATGTGGATATGATTGTCAATAAAATTTCCAAAGTTACAGGTATCATATATAGGCTAAAGGATTATTTCCCGCTATATATATTAAAACAACTCTACCACTCTTTAATATCTACTCATCTAAATTACTGCATTACAGCGTGGGGGAGTTGCAGGAGAAACGTCCTGCAACCGCTAATCGTTATGCAAAAAAAAAAAAATGGTGAGAATAATAACTTTGAGTGATTATTTAGCTCATACATCACCTCTATTCCGGTCTCTCTCGATTCTGAAGTTGGAGGACACCTACAAACTCTCCTTAATGAATTTGATGTTTCAAACACTTTCGTTGCATAAATATCCATCCATTAGACAAAAAATAATTCAGGTACAATCAGCACACCAATATGGAACAAGAGACTCTAACTTAACTCTTCCCTTCGTACGTGTAAAGAAATGTGAACAGTTTTATCTCTATCAGGGAGTTAAACAATGGAATACTCTGCCTGCTTATCTTAAGGCATTGCTTAGCATTCGATCTTTTAAAAAATCATATACTAATCTGTTATCATCTGTGTACTAAGTTTTATTAGTAGACATTTCTTCATGACCTAACCATTAATGCACATTATAATGTTCTTAATTCTTATATTGTTCATTGCTTGTATACATTTGTAATTCTAGCATTTCTACCATATCAATGTTTAAATTCAAAATTTGCACTGTTTATTATTCCGCCCTTCTTTATTATATGAATATACATTTCCATTTATTTTTAGGCTAAAAATCTCATTTATATGTATCTATGTGTATATGTGTATGTATATGTACATGTGTGTGTATATGTATGTATATGTATGTGTATATGTATGCATATTTATATACTCATGTATATGTATGTGTACATTTAGTTTATCTATATCAATATTTACTTTTTATAAAAAAAATTTAATTGATGATATTATTTTATTTGTATTATTGCCCGAAGAGCTTTGCTCCACATGGGCTTGGACCGAGTCTTTTTTTGTAAATATTTTGTATGTAAATATGTTTTTGTCCAATAAACATTATTATTATTATTATTATTATTATTATTATTATTATTATTATTATTATTATTATTATTATTTATATATATATATATATATATATATATATATATATATATATATATATATATATATATATATATATATATATATATATATCTTTCTGCAATGCCTTCGTACCATTCCCGCATCCCCTTTTCCATCTTTGCTTCGACTTAATTTTAACCGGGAATCCAGCCAGACCCCAGTGCTCACACACATGCTCAGATTTAGACATTCTTTTCTCTAATCAAATGTTTTGTGTTATGGACAGCGAGGAGTGAACGAGTGAACCTTCCGGAAATGAATTCTAATTTCTTTTAATGGTAATGAAGGTTAAAGTTTTCTGCACTTGATTATCCCATTATCATTTTCGTGTTGCGTAATGTATTTTAATGTATTTTCCGGTTCGTTGTCTGTGCATAATGTACGTTGTGTATAGTAAAATAAATAATTGTCAATGCAGACACCAGTTACTGGTACAGTTAAGCGAACCTCAATAAAGAGCCAAACCGCTTATGAAGGAATTTTTACAACTCCGTTTAATGGAGATTTTTATTTCCTATATTGTTGAGAAGTCGTCGTAAATCCGTCATTAATCAGTAATAGTTCAGGATTAAGCCATTGATCTTACTAGGGGTAATTTCTGCAAATTCTTGACGACGTCGTTGAGGTCTTGGAGATGACGTCGGGTCAGGAAGCCAATGATAGCTATAGGGGCTTACACATCAGTCTTTGTTGACCTAACTAATTTGATTCGAGTCTAAAAATAATATCACCACATATTCTTTTTCTAATACCCCACCCACAGATAGACCCGAATTGAAAATACTCGTACTTAAGTGATTATTTCCCAATAATGTCAAAACACCAGTAATTTCCTGGTATCTTTTCCTCATATACAATCTTTAAAATTCTGACTGGAATTGACTGATTTTTATTTCTTCATAAATCCAGCTCATGAAAAAATCATTCCCACAATTATACTTGGCCTTATAATGTATATTGTTCCATGATGGTTTTCTGAATTATCTCAATTTTGAAAGTGAACGATTGTTAAGTCGAAATTTTAATTTATCAAATTTATAAGCAATCTTCCCAGCACAAGATATATTGAATAAGAAACAGTAATTGATATCACAATTATCTCGGATAAGAAACATCCGTTCCTGTTTCCTTTCTTCTTTCTTATTTGTCCAACACTCCAACCTCTCAACTTTTCCTTCGTGGTCTAATTATTGGAGTTCCGCCCCCCACCCCCCACCCCACCCCCGTGGTTCATGGGACTGAATGGTCTCTATATCCCAGCAACGGATCATATGTGCCAAATTGATAAATCAGATCTAACCATCAAATGTAAATTGGTTTACATCGGCTGCCGATTGAAGTGAGAATTGAATTTAAAATTTGTACAATGTCCCCAACAAGTTATCAGAACCGGTCGTCCAAAATATCTAAGAGAATTTCTACATATTGTGCAGCCAACAAATTGTGTTGACACGAGAATAGTTACGGATGGTTTCAAACTATTGCTGGCTCTATTGCCTTTAAATATGTGGTAACTTCCCACGAGACATCCGAATGACTGAAGATATTAAGGTTTTCAAGAGGAAACTGAAGAATTTCGGTGCTACTATAGCGTGAGGTCTACCACACTATAGCGTGAGATCTACCTCCCGTTAGCACTATAGCGTGAGGTCTACTGCCGAATTATTCGTCCCTCATAAATAAAACACATTTCATACTTTTGTTTAAGCAATAAACACTTAATTTAAATATATCTTAGAAATGACTTAAATAGATAATTGGATTTCTAGTTACATTAAAAAAAGGAAACAAGGTAAAAATAAACATGTTATCATATATTTCCATACAGTTATTCTAGCGATACACTCTTCGTACATCAAACATGTTATCATATATTTCTGTACATTTATTCTAGCGATATACTCTTCGTACATCAAACAGGTTATCATATATTTCCGTATTTATTCTAGCGATACACACTTCGTACATCTTCTAAGAATGACACTAATAGATCATTGGAATTTTTTCTCATCACCTTCCAGCAAAAAGGATCAAGATGAGACTGGAACAGCTGACGACCAACACCTTGCATTAATCTCTTTAGAATCATCGTTTTAGCGTCCAACCACGATCGCTCAATTGCCTGTGTGTGTGCTCCTGTCGCTGGATCCACATAATATTGCTGGAGGTTCACTGTAGAATGCTGATATCGATGATATCTCTTTTAGGCGGAGGGAAAAACTGATTTAGGAGCTCCATTTGCTTCCTTTTTTATGGGCAGGTCACGTTTTTGATGGATTTGGGCAGTTCACATGTTCGACGGTTAGGTGCGGGGCTCTGAGACGTTGGTCACGCGGTAGACCTCACCCTCCACCTGGGTAGACGACATATGGCGGTAGACCTCACACTAAAGTAGCACCAGAATTTCTTATTCTGTGAGTTCTCCGATTGTGACAATTTAACAGTAAATGAACAATAAGCGATGAGAAATGTTAAATCCCCTCTGTGGAGGTGCTGTAGAGAATAGGGTTCCCCGCTGTACAGGACCGGAAAAACAGTCATTTAAGTAAAGTAAGTAGACTGGCAGGCACAAGTTGCGTAGAATATTGTACCGCACGCGTCACACACGCCCGTACACTATAATAATAATAATGTTTATTGGACAAAAGATGTTTACATTCAAAGATTTACAAAAAGAAAAAAAGACTCAGTCCAAGCCCATGTGGAGCAGAGCTCTTCGGGCAATAATACAACAAGATAATATCATCAATTAAGTAAAAATAAAAAATAAAGTAAATATGGATATAGATATACAAAATGTACGCATACATATACATAATCATATGTATACAAATAGATACATATAAATGAGAATCTTAGCCTAAAAACAAATGGAAATGCATATTTATATGATAAGGAAAGATGGTATATGAAAGCTAATGGTATATACATTGAAAAAATTGTAGATATTAAGCAAAAAACTCAGTAAAAGAACTAGTTTTACAAATAAAAAAAATATTCTAAACAATGAAACATACTTGCGATGTGGTTAGGTAGGCAAGTATAAATACTTATTAATAAAGCTTAATACCCAGATAACAGGAGATTTGTATATGATTTCTTAAAAGACCGAACGCTAAGCAGTGCCTTTAGATAAGCGGGCAGAGTATTCCAAAGTTTAATACCTTGGTATAGATAGGATTGCTCGCATCTATTAATACGTATGAAAGGAAGAGTTAAGTTTGAATTTCTTGTTCCGTATGGATGAACTGATTGTTCCTGAATTATTTTTCGTCTTAAATCTGGAAATTTGTCCAAAATAAGTGTTTGGAACATCATATTCATTAAGGAGAGCTTATAATTGTCTTCCAGCTTCAATATCGAGAGAGACCGGAAAAGTGGCGATGTATGAGCTAAGTAATCACTGGAGCTTATGATTCTTACCAGTCTTTTTTGAATTACAATTAATGGTTGCAAGACATTTCTACTACTACTCCCACACGCCGTATTGCAGTAATTTAGGTGAGGAGATACTAACGAGTGATACAATTGTTTTATAATATATAAGGGGAAATACTCTTTTAATCTATATATGATACCCATTACTTTGGCAATTTTATTAACTGTCATATTTACATGCTCACAGAAAGTTAGTTTATTATCAAGAATTATCCCTAAAAATTTACCACTGGACTTCTGATCCAGAGTGTGATTTCCTATAGCAACCCTTATGTTAACAGGAACTCTTCGTAGAGAAAAGATAATGAAGTATGTCTTTCTTTCATTTAAGGTTAACTTATTTGCTAGTAGCCAGTTTTTTACACGAGTTAAATCATTGGTTAGTGTATCACAGAGGGAGTAGATATTTTTATGTCTAAAATGAAGCGTAGTGTCATCGGCAAAGAGTATGGAGCTTAACCTACCTACTGATCGAGGTAGATCATTGATATAGGCGAGGAAAAATAACGGTCCTAGGACTGATCCCTGGGGAACACCTATTTTGACATCCATAACCTCTGAGAGATGGCCATCGAGGGTCACAAATTGTTTTCGACTCGTTAAGTAGGATTTTAGTAAGAGTAACGCATTTCCACGTATTCCATAATGTTCGAGCTTTTTAAGCAGCACATCATGAGACACTGTGTCAAAGGCTTTACTCAAATCTAAAAAGACCGCACCAAGGTATTCATTTTTATTCATCGCTTTGTAGATATTTTCAAGAAGGTCATTTACAGCATCACTTGTACTAACGCCACGCAGAAAGCCATACTGACAGGTAGAAAAGATATTACATCTAGTAAAGAAAGAGTAGAGTCGATTGTACAATAATTTTTCAAAAATTTTATTCAATAAAGGAAGGCAACTTATTGGTCTATAGTTATTGACATCCGATTTATCACCAGACTTATGTAGCACAGTAACGCACGCTATTTTAAAAATGTCAGGATAAATGCCAGAGGCAGTACAACGGTTGAACAATAAGGATATAGGAAAGGCAAGTAAACTAGCATTATTCCTATATAGTTTAGTAGGGGGAGAATGAATATTTGCTTTTTTGTTCTTTAGTTTTTTTATAATGTTGATTACTTCAAGTGGAGAAGATGGGGTCAAATAAATAGAGTGCTGATTTGAAGGAGGCAAATAGGAATGAAAATCTAACTGATTATTTTGAGGCATGGCATCTCGGAGAGTAATGCCAATTGTAGAGAAATGAAGATTAAAAGCATTTGCAATCTGTTGGCTGTCAGTAATAGTTTCGCCGTTACGACCAATGAGTTTTCTTAGCGAAGTGCGCTTTTTCTTTCCAGGCCTAAGGGAGGAATTTATGAGATCCCAGGATCTTTTAGCATCATTTCGGAGTTGATCAAAAGTACTATCAAAATATTTTTTCTTTGCCACACGAATTAATGTAAGCAACATATTACAATAGTTTCTATAGCGTTGGGCACTATAAGCACCCAATTTCATTCTTCGATATAAATTATGTTTAATGTTAATTGATTTCAGTAGCCCTTTGGAGAGCCACTTATTCACCAATCTTTTAACACTTACATATTTTGTTTTTAAAGGAAAGCATTCATTGAAAAAGCTGTCTATTTCATCCGTAAAAGAGGCCGCCCCCAGGTGAGGATCTAATGAGGCTTGACCATATTCGGTCCAGTCTTTCCCCCTCAGGAGTTCCGTGAATTTCCTGTCATTCACTTCGCTCATATCTCTGAATTTTTATTTTGTTGTCTACGTTGTTTAATATAGGCATTAATAGACTACAGAAAATTGGGAAATGATCTGTGATATCTGCTAAGAATATCCCACTATTACCAGCACTCTATTTATTTGACCCCATCTTCTCCACTTGAAGTAATCAACATTATAAAAAAACTAAAGAACAAAAAAGCAAATATTCATTCTCCCCCTACTAAACTATATAAGAATAATGCTAGTTTACTTGCCTTTCCTATATCCTTATTGTTCAACCGTTGTATTGCCTCTGGCATTTATCCTGACATTTTAAAAATAGCATGCGTTACTGTGCTACATAAGTCTGGTGATAAATCGGATGTCAATAACTATAGACCAATAAGTTGCCTTCCCTTATTGAATAAAATTTTTGAAAAATTATTGTACAATCGACTCTACTCTTTCTTTACTAGATGTAATATCTTTTCTTCCTGTCAGTATGGCTTTCTGCGTGGCGTTAGTACAAGTGATGCTGTAAATGACCTTCTTGAAAATATCTACAATGCGATGAATAAAAATGAATACCTTGGTGCGGTCTTTTTAGATTTGAGTAAAGCCTTTGACACAGTATCTCATGATGTGCTGCTTAAAAAGCTCGAACATTATGAAATACGTGGAAATGCGTTACTCTTACTAAAATCCTACTTAACGAGTCGAAAACAATTTGTGACCCTCGATGGCCATCTCTCAGAGGTTATGGATGTCAAAATAGGTGTTCCCCAGGGATCAGTCCTAGGACCGTTATTTTTCCTCGCCTATATCAATGATCTACCTCGATCAGTAGGTAGGTTAAGCTCCATACTCTTTGCCGATGACACTACGCTTCACTTTAGACATAAAAATATCTACTCCCTCTGTGATACACTAACCAATGATTTAACTCGTGTAAAAAACTGGCTACTAGCAAATAAGTTAACCTTAAATGAAAGAAAGACATACTTCATAATCTTTTCTCTACGAAGAGTTCCTGATAACATAAGGGTTTCTATAGGAAATCACACTCTGGATCAGAAATCCAGTGGTAAATTTTTAGGGATAATTCTTGATAATAAACTAACTTTCTGTGAGCATGTAAATATGACAGTTAATAAAATTGCCAAAGTAATGGGTATCATATATAGATTAAAAGAGTATTTCCCCTTATATATTATAAAACAATTGTATCACTCGTTAGTATCTCCTCACCTAAATTACTGCAATACGGCGTGGGGGAGTAGTAGTAGAAATGTCTTGCAACCATTAATTGTAATTCAAAAAAGACTGGTAAGAATCATAAGCTCCAGTGATTACTTAGCTCATACATCGCCACTTTTCCGGTCTCTCTCGATATTGAAGCTGGAAGACAATTATAAGCTCTCCTTAATGAATATGATGTTCCAAACACTTATTTTGAACAAATTTCCAGATTTAAGACGAAAAATAATTCAGGAACAATCAGTTCATCCATATGGAACAAGAAATTCAAACTTAACTCTCCCTTTCATACGTATTAATAGATGCGAGCAATCGTATCTATACCAAGGTATTAAACTTTGGAATACTCTGCCCGCTTATCTAAAGGCACTGCTTAGCGTTCGGTCTTTTAAGAAATCATATACAAATCTCCTGTTATCTGGGTATTAAGCTTTATTAATAAATATTTATACTTGCCTACCTAACCACAACGCAAGTATGTTTCATTGTTTAGAATATTTTTTTATTTGTAAAACTAGTTCTTTTACTGAGTTTTTTGCTTAATATCTACAATTTTTTCAATGTATATACCATTAGCTTTCATATACCATCTTTCCTTATCATATAAATATGCATTTCCATTTGTTTTTAGGCTAAGATTCTCATTTATATGTATCTATTTGTATACATATGATTATGTATATGTATGCGTACATTTTGTATATCTATATCCATATTTACTTTATTTTTTATTTTTACTTAATTGATGATATTATTTTGTTGTATTATTGCCCGAAGAGCTCTGCTCCACATGGGCTTGGACTGAGTCTTTTTTTCTTTTTGTAAATCTTTGAATGTAAATATTTTTTGTCCAATAAACATTATTATTATTATTATTATTATTATTATTATTATTATTATTATTATAGATTATTATTTGCCCAAATATGGTCAATACAAGACAGCGAGTCATTCGAGCCGACTCTTGTTGGTCTAGTTATTGACGGGCGAAAGTCAAAAGATCGCATTGTGTTAATCAGTCTGCGGGTGGTCTCGCTCTCCCCTTCCCTCATTAAGCAGATGTTAAAGTCCCCAGCGACAATTGTATTCATAGGGGAGATACCTGGATTTCTTAGCACCTCCTCTAACGAGTCGAAAAACATATTTCCGTTACCTCCTGGACGTCTGTTGATACCTAAGATTACTGTTTTATGAGGCGAGTTTGGTATAGAAACTGTTACACCGACACTTTCAAAATTATCATTAGAAATGTTGAAGAAGTCATCAAGAGGTTGAAAATCAATAGAGTCTTTAACGAAAATGCTCACACCGCCGCCCCTCCGACCTCCCCGATAATTGTGACACGCATTATACCCAGGAAGATAATTCATGCAGTGAGTTTCTTCCTTAGCCCATGTTTCGGTCAATACAATGATATCAAATTCATGGTTGCAGTTATTTAAGTGGCCAATAAATTCGTCATGGTTTTTCTTGAAACTTCGAATATTAAAACTTATTAATGAAAGGCATTGCCGCATATGATTAGGGAGAGAATCATTAAATGTGTCAGTAGTGTAATATTTACAGGAAAACAGATCAGATGTGTTCACAAAATCAATAAAGTTTTCATCAGGATCAATGTGATATACAGGATTTGTGTTCATGAGACGTAACCACAGTTAAAATTAGTAATTAATAGTTTAGTAACAATATGCTTAGAAATACAAAAATGAAAATATTTCGTTACGGTGAAAAATGGAAATAGTTATAAAAATTATAGACAAGGTAATAATTGTTGTAATTACAATACAGAAATAGGAATAATAAAAATAATATTAACAATAATAGTAGTAATAAAAAAGAAAAAAAAAATAATAATGATATTAATATCAGTAAAAGTAATAATAGTAAATTTGATAATAGTAATGATATTACTAACAATAGTGGAAATGGCAGTGTTAAAAGTAAAATAATGCAATTTGAAAAAAAGAAAAAAATTGTGAGTGTAAATTCAAAAATTTAAATGTGAAAAACTAATGAGGTTAGAAAAAATGGTTACAGAAACTGAAAACAATGGAGTATTTAGCACATATTTTGAAATCACTCAGGGGCACTAAGCCCTGTACTACTGTAGAACAGATCAAGGTCCTTTCGGGTACGGATAGCAAAAGTTTTGCCCGCTGAGGAAGTTTTCACTTTAATAACTCCGTCGCGAGTATGTAGGAACAGACCGGTATACTGCTGTCTTTTCACTCTACGTAATTCATAAAAAAGCTTATCACGTTTCTTTGTGAGCGCTTCGCCTATAAAGAAACCTTTTGCAGTGTCATTCCTGTGTTGAAAACACGAGTGTCTGATGTCTGCCTTCACAGCTCGCGACATCACTTTCAGCAAGATGTTGTTATTTTCAAAAGACCCATCGACCCTTCTCTTACCGATCCTTCGCCCTTCAAGGAAGACATGGTCAGGAAAATTCTTTTGGACACACCTTTCCACGAGATCTCGGCCTATATTCCGTGTATCCTCGTTTGGTTGGGGAGCGGGCAAAGCAGGGCCAGACAGGACAAGATTATCACATATCATTTGGGCTTCCATCTCATCCAGCTTCTCCTCGAGAATTTCCATTTCTCTAGATGTGTCTGGCCTGGCTTCAAGTGTCGCCACCCTATTTGTTAGGTCGGTAATTATTTTGTCCTTTTCACTAATTTTACGGTCTATTTCTTCTAGATGGTGGCGTAGTTTGTCCTCCACCGCAGCAGTGACCCTTTCCTCAATAGACTCCATTTTGTCCTTTAGGTCACTCACTTGTGATACGAGGTTAGAAAATTGACCCGAGAGTAACGATTTCAGGGCCTGAATTTCAGCACACAGGTCGGGAAGCGAGTTGACTACACTGGAGGCTTGGAGAACTCCATTCACGTTTTTAGAGATTTTGGTTATAAGCGGCTGGCCACTCAAGACCTGGGATTCATTGACTTCTTCAGCAGAATGCATTTTCTGATCACTATTTAACAACACAGAAAAGACAAAAAGATGTGGAGTAATAAAGAGAGCACGGAAACGATTTGTTTTCAGCAGTTCAGCAAAAAGTTTAACACCATTAGTTTCACGGGGTGGTCGCTACCTCATGAGCCTAACTGAGCGGGAGGTCAGGTCAGGAGGAGAAAATAACACGTCTGATCAGTAACCAGGTCAATCCCACTGTAACGGTTTATATATATATATATATATATATATATATATATATATATATATATATATATATATATATATATATATATATATATATAGCTGTCCCCTCGCACTGATAACCAGTTTATGACTGCATGTTCGTACGTCATTGAGTTAGATTTTTTTGTGCCGTTCTTGACGAGAACGTGTTGTATACATAGCCTACTTATATTCCGTTCAATTTCCAAATAACATTAGTTGCATTCGACTCCTCACCAACCCTATTCACATTGCAAACTTCTTTTTACAAATTTAAATTAGCCTATTTCAATTGAATTCTCTTACGGGCTGCCAACGCAAAATCCTGTGTCTTACATATGGTAAAGAAATCTTAACAGACAGACAGACAGAATCCTCTCCTTACGGCGTCAGTTCCATTGATGCCGTAAATGATTTTGAAATAAAAATTAATACCTTAGTGCAGTCTTTATAGATTTGACGGAAGCCTTTAACACTGTGTCTCGTGATATACTTTTCAAACAAGCTCGAACATTGCGTTATACGTGGCATGGCATTGCTCTTACTAAAATCTTACATAGCGAGTCGAAAACAATTTGTGACCCTCAACAGCGAGTAAATCAACCTTGAATGAAAGAAAGACTCACTTCATAGTTTTTTCTTTGCGTAGAGTTCCTGATAACATAGGATTGCTCTAGGAAATTACGCTTGACCAAAAATCCAATGGTAAATTTTTATGTCTAATGCTTGATAATAATCTAACTTTCAGTTACTAACTGACAGTTAATAAAATTGTCAAAGTAATGGGTATCATACTGTAGATTAAAAGAGTATTACCCTTTATATATTATAAAACAATTGTATCATTCGTTAGTATCTCCTCACTGCATTACGGCGTAGGGCAGTGGTTCTTAACCTGGGGGTCGTGACCCCCGGGGGGGTCGTTTAGGATTTCTTAAGGGGTCACAAAGGGTTCTGGAGAATAATTTATTTTTCATATACATTATACACGTATTTGAAATAGTCAGTTACAATGATGCTCACAGCTCGGGACAAAGTGGCAGCGTTCAATTCTAAGATTCAACTTTACCAGAAAAGAGTTCAGGACGGTGACATCACTTTCTTCATGGAGATGATGACTCTCCTGGGTTCCATGCCAGATGCTGAATGTAGTTTCCGTGAGGAGATCTCCACTCATCTTTTGGCAGTAAATGACGCCATCGAAAGTTACTTTCCAGGACTAAACGACCGCTGTACTGATGCATGGATCTATAGACCCTTTTCAGTAAAGGATAGTACCGTCAGTGATACTGATGTTGCTGGTAAGGTAGAATTTTATCAAATTCGTGAGGATTCTCAGCTTAAAGTCGATTTTGCCGAACAAGAGCTCCCAACATTTTGGGCAAAAGTGAAGGACTACTGTCCTATTCTCTCGATGCGTACATTAACCATGTAGATTCAGTCTCCGTCAACCTACCGGTGCGAGGTTGGATTCTCAGCAATGGTTGCACTGAAAACGAAGGCACGCAATAGGCTTGTCATCGATGCTGACATGAGGTGTTGCCTATCGAACACTGGTCCTCGCTTTGATAGACTTATGGCAGCAAAACAATTTCAACCATCACACTGAGTGAATGAGAAGTAGGTGCTAGGTTTTGTATGGTGTTGAATAGTTCTTTGGAATTGATAATTTTATGGCATTTGTAGAGGCTAGGAAAGTGGAATTTTTCAAGGTTTTTGTTCTATGGTGTTTCCAATAAAATTTTATAGGAGTAAATCATTTTGTATGATGTTGAATAGTTCTTTGGAATTGATAATTTTATGGCATTTTTAGAGGCTAGGAAAGTGGAATTTTTCAAGGTTTTTGTTCTATGGTGTTTCCAATAAGATTTTATAGGAGTAAATCATTTTGTATGATGTTGAATAGTTCTTTGGAATAGATAATTTTATTGCATTTGCAGAGGCTAGGAAAGTGGAATTTTTCAAGGTTTTTGTTCTGTGGTGTTTCAAATAAAATTGTATAGGAGTAAACCATGGTCTTCCTGTAATTTTTTTTTACTTGGCCCTTTGACAAGGTTCATTATTTCCAAATCTATTATAGGGGGTCATAATAATACTCTGATTAGTCCCGGGGGGTCATGGGATGAAAAAGGTTAAGAACCACTGGCGTAGGGGAGTAGCAGTAGAAACGCCCTGCAACCGTTAAACTGGTAAAAATCATAAGCTTAGCTCATACATCGCCACTCTTCCGGTCTCTCTCGATGTCGAAGCTTGAAGACACTCATTAGCTCTCCTTAAGTATTGTGATGTTCCAAACACTTATAGTGAACAAACTTCCAGGTTTTAAGACGAAAAAAAATTATTCAGGAACAATCAGTTCATTCATATGGAACAAGAAACTCAAACTTAACTTCCCTTCACATGTGTTACTAGATGCGAGCAAGGTTTTAAACATTGGTATACCCTGCCAGCTTATCGAAAGACATTGCTTAGCGTTCGATCTTTTAAAAAATCGTATACAAATCTTTTATCATCTGCGTACTAAAGCTGTGTTTTTAAATATATATACTTGCCTACCTGTGGAGAATTTTTTGATGGGTTATGTTCTGAGTGGGAACTTAGTCCGGGAAAGTCTCCTTATAACAGTTACACAAAGTTCAACAGGGGAGGATAGGAGCACTTACTCTCGGGGCACAAACACCCTGCTAATACTTTACTGTCACAATTCACTAACCATCACTCACATACAAAAGGGAAATTTTACTGTCCAGAGGCCTAAGCACTCCACACGTAGGATTAAGAATAATTTATGGCCTACTCTAGCTTTGTCAGGTCTATAGTCCTCTCATTCTCAGGCTCTGTTCCGGCTCCGTCCCAGTGACCCCAATGAGATGCTGGACAGTTATTTTACGTTAATGTAAGGTAGACAAAATCCAAAATGGGAGCAGTGATGTAAAGTAGTTTAAAAGTTTAAAGATAAGGATCTTTACCTTCGAAGCAAATATATTAATGCAAAGTTCCTCGCTGTTACCACCTATAGACTTACTTAGGTTTTCTCTTTAAATATTGGGTACTTTGTCCCGTGATCAACTATTCATTTCACACATTAAAATAAATGAGGGAGCAAAAATACTAAGGAGGTTTGATTAACCTAATATTGATTTATTCACAAATTTACATCAAAACACAACGGACATCTTAACAACACAAAAATGGAATAAAAAGAGATGCAATTCAAATAATGAAAATGATGGGTTAGACACGTGGTCTGCAACAATCAAAATCAAAATGGGGTCTGGCACGTGGCCCACGTGACCCAGAGACTATGCTAGTCTCAAACCAAAATGATAACGAAAAAATATTTACACACAATCCCACCGCACACAGTCCGAATAGTGTAATTAGCCAGGTACCCTATAAAGTTAAAATTAGTCTAAGCTAATAAAAAATGGGGGAAAACTAAATGGCCATTGATGTAGTACCTGCACTCCTTTAAGATTAGTCCTATGCCCGTGGTGGCTGTTGACCTGGTTGTTGCACTAATTGGCACGCTGCACTCTTGCCTGGCTCACCCCAAGAATCTCACTTTGGCTGCAACTAGGTACAGCTGGTTCCTCTTCTCAATCTCTCCGACCGGCAGCAACAGAACTCGTTGGTGAGACACGTTTTGGAAGAGGGGGATGGGGGTGAGCCAGAAGTGGCCGGGTTCAATGACCAGGCAGGTCAGCAGGCCAGGGCAGCTCCTCGTAGAATGTGGTCGACACTACGGTCGAAGAGATCACCTGGCTTCACCTTGCCAAACAGGTGAAGAGCTTGATGCGCATGGTAATCCATTGGGTTGCCATATCGGGACTTCAGGACAGGGCAATATATTGTTGAAAGGAGTGCAGAGGAGGCAGGATTTTGTACTAAATACTCAGATAAATCTTGCTGCTCTGAGGGAGGTTATATATACAATAATCCTACCTATTCTGGCTTGCTAAAAATTAATATTTAAAATGATTAATTAGCAATGGACTGGTACGATGGGCATACATCTTAAAATTAACAAACCTTAATTGGTATTGAGAAATATAAGATGCAATAATTCAGCAGTATTGAAATTGATATAAAAATTGCAGTTTAGGAATTTAATCTCGACCCATGTAGTTTAAGGAAAGAACCAACATACGCCGTGGTTACACTAAGGCCCTCTATCGTGCGTATCTACGCTGTGACGTCACGAGCATGGCGTGCGCCACTGTCAACAAGTTTAGATTAGTCCTCCCTATGTTTCGTTAAAGAAAACTAGATGTAGGAGAGAATGTTTAAGGAGTAGCTATAGTATTAGTAGAAGAGAGCTAAAAATACGATTAAAAGAAGAAGAGTGAAGAAAATTCTTCACACCCTGGGGATAAAGGGGAGAAAAAAGGGAGAGGGGTTAGTTCCGGCAAATGTGATTCAACTACTTGTTAGTATGAGTGAGATAAGGTTACTGGCTGAATGATGAGTGAAGTTGTTCTTCACATCATCGTCCGTTTAAAGTTAACAAAACGCCTTTAACGTTAATTGAAATCAATTGAATCAAAAGTTATGCTTTCACGTGAATTTGGGGAAAATTGAACCACGCAGGCAATGTTTCACGGAAGCGTTAATATAAGTAAATGATCAGTGTTAACTTGAAACGTACGATGCAATAGTAATTAAAGGATTAAAAACACTCAATTCTTCCCACCCTAGGGGTACGGATAGAGCAAACAAAACGAAAGCCAATAACGGTCGAGTTCAGCAACAAGTCAGGCCAAATGACAAATTAAAAACTATGGGGGTGAATCCCAATCCCGGTCTGACACCCAACGTTTTACATGAAATGATTTTACATATAAAGTGACTGGCATGATGAAAGCTTTGAATTTGTCGCCTGACAAAAGGAGAAAAGTTACCTCCTTCTCGGCTTTAAAAGGTGAAAAGTTATTTGACACTAGCCTGAATGATAAAATGAGACAAACTAGGTCCTTGGGGACATCGTATTTCTGACAACTAAGGTCTTGGATGTCATTTTCAAGGGAAATGTTTAAGATGGGAACATTAAAAACAAAACTTAATTTCAGCACGAGCTGAAGGATGTCAGGGGGATTATAGCAACATGACAAGTTGTCAAGGCAAAAATTAAATTTACGCTTTGAGGTTAAAGCAAGTGATTGACTGAAAAAATGCTGCTGAACGACTTGACAAAAATAATAAATGCTTAAAGTCGCGCCATATAAGAGTGAATGAAAATAATGAATGGTGTTCATGGTACCGTTATCCTCAAGCAAAGTGAATCGTAAACAGGCTCTAAGCTCCGGTGCTAGGTCTACATGTGTGACCTTCGCTAAATCCGCCGTCAGTGCACAAGGTTCCTCTCTGACAACTAAAGTCTCAACCTTGCGTTCACGCAGCTCCTTCTGAGAGCGAGTTTCAGATTTTGACGTGGATATTTTAGCGTCAACACGGGTAGGAGCGGAAGTTACTGGCTTAAAGATAGGACGATCAGGCAACGTGGGCACTGGTCCATGGAATGGTACGGTAACTACGGTTTTAGTTATTGAATTTACAACCGGTACAGGCCTCTGCTGGCCATCACGCACACGGTTAAGTTGTGTGGTATCTGCGCTACCACTTGGGGGGTCCATGTTAAGACTATGAATGGTATTTCCTACGGGACGGACTGTCACCGGCGGCAAAGACAAAGGGGGTTGAGGGCGATTAAACACTGGCGGCTTAAGGTTTGGAGATGAGGATAAAGCAGGTGGGGCTGACTCAAAATTACTAATCGTATGCCGTGTTGGCAACATAGTATTGGAATGTGAAGATTTTACAGGTTGAGGAATTGAGACAAAATTGTGCTTGACGGCTGATATATTAGAAGTAACAATTAGGGGACTATTAATAGCGTTTACAACTGGACGTGTCACTGAAGGTTTTACCCTTGAAGAGGAACACGATTGATTATCTTTAATTATTAAATTGGGATGAGCCATGAGGCTATTAAAGGCAATTTCAATTTTACTTGAACAGGCAGCAAGTACGGGATAATTTAATTTAACAATAGGATGGTCGTAATGACGTCTCCAAAAATTCTTGTAATTAAAAAGTTCATCTCTTACTTTACCAATAAGGTTTTTGAAATGATTTACGGCTTCTGGACCCATGCTGGGAAAATCCACAGAAGCAAGAGCATGAAGTGCTAGGTCTGCGTCCTCACACACAAAGGTGAACGTCAACTCCTGTTCCTTAAGCCTAGCGTTAATCTCCTCGGGGCTAAGCGTTTCCGCCTTAGGCGGTGGAGGGTTGTTTACGTTAAACATGAAGTCCGCCATCTTGGAATGACCACGTTTTGATGAACGGATTCGTAAAAGCAAACAAGGGGTAACTGAATTTTCAAAGGAACGTGAAAATGAAACGTTACAAATTTGCACGTGTGATAAATGAATATTTAAATTTACTCATGATGGGGGAACAAGTTAAATGGACAAAAACCCATATAAATCATGAAATTACTTTAAAATTCAAAGTGACCGGGTCCAACAAAGCAGACGATGCCCAGGTCACGTGACTTTAGACTTTGCTAAAATGAATTATATACGCACGTGGCGATAATGACTAATTAATTTACTTTAAAGTAGAACATTAGAAAGCACATGGGCTTATGAATGCAAAGTATTAAGTTAAAAGTTAAAATAACAGGTCGAGGCTGACACTGTTGTGACGATTTCACAATTACGGGTGCACTAAGGCGACCACTGAACTAATCAAAATGTAGATTGGCGCACAAGGCAGCGACTTTAAAGGGCACTCTCGTGGAGGCTAAACAAATATAAAATTTCCCTCACGCGGAGGTAAAACAAAAATATCCTCGCTAAAGGACAAAAACAATATTTCCTCGCTAAAGGAAATTAAATGAACTACACGCAGTAATTTACTCACGGTAGCAAACAATTACGAACCCTTAGTTTGGGCTGTAAACAAGATCCGCCATCTTGGAACAAACACGTGGAATGAAACGGACTTGGTGAAATTAAGTTTCTACGTTACTCGTAAGAACACTTAAAATTATGTTACGCCAATTCGCTCGGTAGGACAAGGACATGTGCTAGGTATACAGGGAATGTTAGTTAGAAAAGTTAAGGTTGGTTAGGGAAGGTAAACGACACAAAGGAAGGTAGACCAAGGTACAAAATGTTACAAATTAGATGCTTAGCTAGCAAAATTAGTTGACAGGACGAGTACACCGGCGCTCTAGCTGAGCAGTAAACACGGGCGTCTGAACAACAAAAAACCTCAGTTCAAGTAGCTTAGAACTTTCTGGTATAAGAGGATTCCGCCACACGTGGGTGAACGGATCCGAGACAAAGTGAAGTTCCTACGACAAATTCTAGTCTTTCTGTAGAGAACATTCAAGCAACAAAATAACCTGGTTACGTACCTCTTTCCTTAAACACGTGGTCGATACAAAAAGATCATGTTAATTACAAATTTCTCTTCCCAATTAAAGTCTGGGCATTACACATTCGACAAACTGGCTGTGTGCGTGTGGGTAAGTGATATAGCGAGTTACTATATGCTTAATCAAGCTGATTAATTACGTTAATGCTTCATAAGTCAAAGGTAAAAGATCCGGTTCGAAGGACCACTCGTGTGGAGAATTTTTTGATGGGTTATGTTCTGAGTGGGAACTTAGTCCGGGAAAGTCTCCTTATAACAGTTACACAAAGTTCAACAGGGGAGGATAGGAGCACTTACTCTCGGGGCACAAACACCCTGCTAATACTTTACTGTCACAATTCACTAACCATCACTCACATACAAAAGGGAAATTTTACTGTCCAGAGGCCTAAGCACTCCACACGTAGGATTAAGAATAATTTATGGCCTACTCTAGCTTTGTCAGGTCTATAGTCCTCTCATTCTCAGGCTCTGTTCCGGCTCCGTCCCAGTGACCCCAATGAGATGCTGGACAGTTATTTTACGTTAATGTAAGGTAGACAAAATCCAAAATGGGAGCAGTGATGTAAAGTAGTTTAAAAGTTTAAAGATAAGGATCTTTACCTTCGAAGCAAATATATTAATGCAAAGTTCCTCGCTGTTACCACCTATAGACTTACTTAGGTTTTCTCTTTAAATATTGGGTACTTTGTCCCGTGATCAACTATTCATTTCACACATTAAAATAAATGAGGGAGCAAAAATACTAAGGAGGTTTGATTAACCTAATATTGATTTATTCACAAATTTACATCAAAACACAACGGACATCTTAACAACACAAAAATGGAATAAAAAGAGATGCAATTCAAATAATGAAAATGATGGGTTAGACACGTGGTCTGCAACAATCAAAATCAAAATGGGGTCTGGCACGTGGCCCACGTGACCCAGAGACTATGCTAGTCTCAAACCAAAATGATAACGAAAAAATATTTACACACAATCCCACCGCACACAGTCCGAATAGTGTAATTAGCCAGGTACCCTATAAAGTTAAAATTAGTCTAAGCTAATAAAAAATGGGGGAAAACTAAATGGCCATTGATGTAGTACCTGCACTCCTTTAAGATTAGTCCTATGCCCGTGGTGGCTGTTGACCTGGTTGTTGCACTAATTGGCACGCTGCACTCTTGCCTGGCTCACCCCAAGAATCTCACTTTGGCTGCAACTAGGTACAGCTGGTTCCTCTTCTCAATCTCTCCGACCGGCAGCAACAGAACTCGTTGGTGAGACACGTTTTGGAAGAGGGGGATGGGGGTGAGCCAGAAGTGGCCGGGTTCAATGACCAGGCAGGTCAGCAGGCCAGGGCAGCTCCTCGTAGAATGTGGTCGACACTACGGTCGAAGAGATCACCTGGCTTCACCTTGCCAAACAGGTGAAGAGCTTGATGCGCATGGTAATCCATTGGGTTGCCATATCGGGACTTCAGGACAGGGCAATATATTGTTGAAAGGAGTGCAGAGGAGGCAGGATTTTGTACTAAATACTCAGATAAATCTTGCTGCTCTGAGGGAGGTTATATATACAATAATCCTACCTATTCTGGCTTGCTAAAAATTAATATTTAAAATGATTAATTAGCAATGGACTGGTACGATGGGCATACATCTTAAAATTAACAAACCTTAATTGGTATTGAGAAATATAAGATGCAATAATTCAGCAGTATTGAAATTGATATAAAAATTGCAGTTTAGGAATTTAATCTCGACCCATGTAGTTTAAGGAAAGAACCAACATACGCCGTGGTTACACTAAGGCCCTCTATCGTGCGTATCTACGCTGTGACGTCACGAGCATGGCGTGCGCCACTGTCAACAAGTTTAGATTAGTCCTCCCTATGTTTCGTTAAAGAAAACTAGATGTAGGAGAGAATGTTTAAGGAGTAGCTATAGTATTAGTAGAAGAGAGCTAAAAATACGATTAAAAGAAGAAGAGTGAAGAAAATTCTTCACACTACCCACCCATAATGTAAATAGAAGTTTCATTGTTTAGAATATTCCGTTTGTAAAACTAATTCCTTCGGTTAATCTTTGCTTAATATTTACAATGTTCAATGTATATACCATTAGCTTTCATATACCATCTTTCTTTATCATATAAATATGCTTTTCCATTTGTTTTTAGGCTAAGATTCTCATTTATATGTATATTTGTATACATATGATTATGTATATGTATGCGTACATTTTGTATATCTATATCCATATTTACTTTATTTTTTATTTTTACTTAATTGATGATATTATTTTGCTGTATTATTGCCCGAAGAGCTCTGCTCCACATGGGCTTGGACGGAGTCTTTTTTTCTTTTTGTAAATCTTTGAATGTAAATATTTTTTGTCCAATAAACATTATTATTATTATTATTATTATTACTTTTCACCGTTACCAAATATTTTAAATTATGTATTTTTTAGCATATCGTTACCAAACTATTAACTACTAACTATAACTGGGTTATGTTTCATGAACACAAATCCTATATATATATATATATATATATATATATATATATATATATATATATATATATATATATATATATATATATATATATATATATATATATATATATCACGTTGATTCTGATGAAAACTTTATTGATCTTGCGAATACATCTAATTTCTTTTCCTGTAAATATTACACTACTGACACATTTAATGATTCTCTCCCTAATCATATGCGGCAATGCCTTTCATTAATAAGCTTTAATATTCGAAGTTTCAAAAAAAAACCATGACGAATTTATTGGCTACTTAAAAAACTGCAACCATGAATTTGTTCTTATAGTACTGACCGAAACATGGGCTAAGGAAGAAACTCACTACATGAATTATCTTCCTGGATATAATGCGTGCCACAATTATCGGGAAGATCGGAGGGGCGGCAGTGTGAGCATTTTCGTTAAAGATTTTCTTGATTTTCCACCTCCTGATGAATTCTTCAACATTTCTACTGATAATTTTGAAAGTGCCGGTGTAACGGTTTCTATACCAAATTCATCTCATAAAGCAGTAATCTTAGGTATCTATAGGCCTAGACGTCCAGGAGGTGACGAAAATATGTTTTACGACTCGTTAGAGGCGGTGCTAAGAAATGCAGGTATCTCCCTTGTGAATACAATTGTCACTGGGGACTTTAACATCTGCCTATTGAGGGAAGGGTGTGCGAGACCACCCGGAGACTGATAAACACAATGCCATCTTTTGGCTTTTGCCCGTCAATAACTAGACCAACGGGAGTCGGTTCGAATGATTCACTCGCTGTCTTCTATCAACCATATTTGGGCCAATAATAATCTATCGGTTCCTATAAGGCGAATAAGGCAGGGTTTTGCCGGGGAGCGGCGATACCATATCAAATATTACCATCACGTTGTATGGTGTATGGAGGCAGCATAAGTTATACAATGCAAAATTTATAATAAATATTCACCGGTTATTAAATGCCTTCGTAATTTCCTTACTTTTAATAACAATAAAATGACACGTTTCTTCTTAAACGTGGCAGAAATTTTTACAGCGCTGCCAAATCCTATCTCAGGCGATAAGCTGTCCACAGGGCATAGATATGTCAAACAGCGTGTGTCTCCTCCATAAAGACGGCTCAATCAAAACAGTCGTTAAGGAGTTTGTCGCCCGACATTCATGGCCAAAAACTATCATCTATTTGTTTGATAAATCCTTACGAAGACTATGAAACACAAGTTTATATTTTCATCAGGTATGACACTCAAGCAACAGTATCTTATATTTTGAAGATAAAAACATCCCACACCTAAAACAAAATATTCAAAGTAAATTGAAAAGCTAGAACAAAGTCTATAGAAAGAAAGCAAGATAAAATATAAAAAAGGTGTCACAGATTCTCTTAATGAAGATAATCAATTGGTTGTCTATGCTACGTATAGACAATAAGTTTAATTGTTGTCGATAATTCTTTGTGTAACCCGTGTATATTTATGTCTATTTCCGTTTACCTGCCTAAATTTACTCAGAATCTCTCTCTCTCTCTCTCTCTCTCTCTCTCTCTCTCTCTCTCACACACACACACACACACACACACACACACATATATATATATATATATATATATATATATATATATATATATATATATATATATATATATATATATATATGTATGTATGTATATGTGTGTATATATACACATATATACACACACATACATATGTATATATATATATATATATATATATATATATATATATATATATATATATATATATATATATATAACTGTACAGTATATATATATATATATATATATATATATATATATATATATATATACATATATATATATGTATATATATATATATATATATATATATATATATATATATATATATATATATATATATATATATATATCAACAAATGGTAGAGCCTCTACGAGATGGAATTTATGAGTATACAGTAGGTAGATAAATTCACACAAGTACAAGTTGAATAGGAAATGTGGAAACTCATTAGTATGGGATTAACCTCCTCAGGATAATCCCTAAAAAAGTCCAGTATATTGCTCCAGGAGACATTCGGACACAGGGATTAAAAAGGGTAAACGGGAGCGGTAGGCCTTTCAACACTATAACGGAAATCCTCATGGGTAAAGTGGTCCGAATATGGTCAAGCCTCATTAGATTTTCACCTGGACGCGGCTTCCTTTATGGATAAATTTGACAGTTTTTTTTTTTCTTTTTTTTTAATGAATGTTTTCCTCTAAAAACAAAATAAGTAAGTGTTAAAAGATTGGCGAATATGTGGCTCTCCAAAGGACTACTTAAATCAATAAACATTAAACATAATCTATATCGTAGAATGAAATTGGGTGCTTATAGTGCCCAACACTATAGTAACTAATGTAATATGTTGCTTACATTAATTCGCGGGGCAAAGAAAAAATATTTTGATGTTACCTTTGATCAACTCCGAAAAGATGCTAAAAAAAATCCTGGGATCTCCTAAACTCGTCCCTCAGGCCTGGCAAGAAAAAGCGCACGTCACTGAGAAAACTCATCGGTCGTAACGGCGAAACCATTACTGACAGCCAACAAATTGCAAATGCTTTTAATCTTCATTTCTCTACAATTGGCATCACTCTCCGAGATGCCCTGCTTCAAAATAATCATTTAGATATCCATTATATTTGCCTCCTTCAAATCAGTAGTCTCTATTTGACCTCGCCTTCTCCACTTGAAGTAATCAACATTATAAAAAACTAAAGAACAAAAAAGCAAATATTCATTCTCCCCCTTACTAGACTATATAAGAATAATGCTAGTTTTCTTGCCATTCCGATATCTCTGTTGTTCAACCGTTATATTGCCTCTGTCATTAATCCTGACATTTTTAAAATAGCATTCGTTACTGGGCTACATAAGTCTGGTGATATATCGGATGTCAATAACTATAGACCAATAAGTTTAGGTCATGTAAAAAAAAAAATGGCTACTAGCAAATAAGTTAACCTTGGATAAAATGAATAAAAGAAAGACAATTTCATAGTCTTTTCTTTGAGTAGAATTCCAGATAACATAAGGGTTGCTGTAGGAAATCACACTCTTGACCAGAAGTCCAGTGGTAGATATTTGGGAGTGATGCTTGAAAATAAACTAACTTTCTATGAGCATGTTGATATGACAGTTAATAAAACTGTCAAAGAAATGGGTATAATATATAGATTGGAAGAATATTTCCTTTTAGATATTATAAAACAATTGTACCACTCGTTAGTGTCTCACCTAAATTACTGCATTACGACATGGGGTAGTACCTGCAACCGTTAATTGTAATTAAAAGAAGACTGGTAAGAATCATAAGCTCCAGTGATTACTTAGCTCATACATCGCCACTCTTCCGGTCGCTCTCGATATTGAAACTGGAAGACACTTACAATCTTTCCTTAATGAATATGATGTTCCAAACACTTTCATTAAACAAATATTTAGATTTTCGACGAAAAATAATTCAGGAACAACCAGTTCATCCACATGGAAGAAGAAATTCAAACTTGACTCTTCCTTTCACACGCATTGATAGATGCAAGCAATCGTATCTATATCAAGGTATTAAACTTTGGAATACTCTGCCCGCTTATCTTAAGGCATTGCTTAGGGTTCGATCTTTTAAGAAATCGTATACTAAAGCTGTGTTAATAAATATTTATACTTGCCTACCTAACCACAATACAAGTATGTTTCATTGTTTAGAATATTCGTATTTGTAAAACTAATTCTTTTACTGAATTTTTACTTAATATCTACAATTTTTCAATGTATATACCATTAGTTTCATATACCACCCTTCTTTATTATATAAATATACATTTCCATTTGTTTTAGACTAAGAATCTCATTTATATATATATATATATATATATATATATATATATATATATATATATATATATATATATATATATATATATGTGTGTGTGTGTGTGTGTGTGTGTGTATGTGTATATTTTATATATCTATATCACTATTTACTTCATATTTTTTTTATTAATTGATGATATTATTTCAGTTTTATTATTGCCCGAAGTGTTCTGCTCCACATGGGCTTGGACTGAGTCTTTTTTGAAAATCTTTTGTATGTAAATATTTTTTGTCCAATAAACATTATTATTATTATTATTATTATTATTATTATTATTATTATTATTATTATTATTATTATTATTATTATTATTATTATTATTATTATAAGCTATGGTATAACTCTAGTTGGAAAAGCAAGATGCTATAAGCCCAAGGGCTCCAACAGGGAAAAGTAGCCTGGTGAAGAAAGTAAACAAGGAAAAACAAAATATTTTAAGAACAACACCACCAAAATAAATATTTCCTATATAAACTATAAAAACTTTAACAAAACAAGAGGAAGAGAAATAAGACAGAATAGGGTGCCTGAGTGTACCCTCAAGCAAGAGAACTCTAACCCAAGACAGTGTAAGACCATAGTACAGAGGCTACAGCACTACCCAAGACTGGAGAACAATGGTTTGATTTTGGAGTGTCCTTCTCCTAGAAGAGCTGCTTACCATAGCTAAAGAGTCTCTTCTACCCTTACCAAGAGGAAAGTAGCCACTGAACAATTACAGTGAAGTAGTTAGCCCCTTGGGTGAAGAAGAATTGTTTGGTAATGTCATTGTTGTCAGGTGTATGAGAACAGAGGAGAATTTGTAAGGAATGGGCCAGACTATTCGGTGTATGTGTTGGCAAAGGAAAAATGAACCGTAACCAGAGAGAAGGGCGCTATGTAGTACTGTCTGGCCACTCAAAGGACCTCATACATCTCTAGCAGTAGTATCTCAACGGGTGGCTGGTGTCCTAGCCAACCTCCTACCTATTTCTTCATGACCTATCCATTAATGCACATTATAATGTTCTTAGTTCTTATATTGTTCATTGCTTGTATACATTTGTAATTCTAGCATTTCTACCATATCAAAGTTTAAATTCAAAATTTGCACTGTTTATTATTCCGCCCTTCTTTATTATATGAATATACATTTCCATTTATTTTTAGGCTAAAGATCTCATTTATATGTATCTAAGTGTATATGTGTATGTATATGTACATGTGTGTATGTATATGTATGTATATGTATGTGTACATTTAGTTTATCTATATCAATATTTACTTTTTATAACTTTTCTTAATTGATGATATTATTTTAATTGTATTATTGCCCGAAGAGCTCTGCTCCACATGGGCTTGGACTGAGTTTCTTTTTGTATATATTTTGTATGTAAATATGTTTTTGTCCAATAAACATTATTATTATTATTATTATTATTATTATTACTATTACTATATATTATCTGTCCTCATTATATGTCCTGCCCATGTCCATTTCTTTTTCTTACATGTTAGAATGTCCTCTATATCTGCTCTCGTATCCATGTCGCTCTTTTACTGCCTGTTAGTGTTATTCCCCTCATTATTCTTTCATTTGAGTTGCAACTATCTTTCAGAGCCCAATGCTGGACTATATGTCCTAAATTCCATCCTGTGGTCTGTTAAAAAAAAGCCAAGCATTGATATTCAAGAGTAAGGTCTGGACCTATTTTTGTATTGCCCTCATCTATATTAATGATTTACCTCGCTTAGTTGGCAGATTAAACTCCATACTTTTTGCCGATGACACCACGCTCCATCTTTGTCATAAAAATATCTATTCTCCTTGTAATTCTTTAACTGCTAACTTAAGTAATGTTAAAAATTGGTTACTATAGAATAAATAGACCCTAAATGAGAGAAAAACATATTTCATAATCTTTTCTTTGCGCAAAGTTCCCGGTAACATAGGAGTTGCAATTGGAAATCACACTCTTGACCAGAAGTCCAGCGGAAAAGTTTTAGGAGTAATGTTTGACAATAAATTAACCTTCAGTAAGCATGTGGATATGATAGTTAATAAAATTTCTAAAGTTACCGGTATCATATATAGGTTAAAGGATTATTTCCCGCTATATATTTTAAAACAACTCTACCACTCTTTAATATCTCCTCATCTAAATTACTGCATTACAGCGTGGGGGAGTTGCAGTAGAAACGTCCTGCAACTGCTAATCGTTATGCAAAAAAAAAAAAAACTGGTGAGAATAATAACTTTGAGTGATTATTTAACTCATACATCACCTCTATTCCGGTCTCTCTCGATTCTGAAGTTGGAGGACACCTATAAACTCTCCTTAATGAATTTGATGTTTCAAACACTTTCGTTGCATAAATATCCATCCATTAGACAAAAAAATAATTCAGGTACAATCATCACATCAATATGGAACAAGAGACTCTAACTTAACTCTTCCCTTCGTACGTGTAAAGAAATGTGAACAGTTTTATCTCTACCAGGGAGTTAAACTCTGCCTGCTTATCTAAAGGCATTGCTAAGCATTCGATCTTTTAAAAAAATCATATACTAATCTATTATTATCTGTGTACTAAGTTTCATTTGTAGAAATTTCTTCGTGACCTAACCATTAATGCACATTATAATGTTCTTAATTCTTATATTGTTTATTGTTTGTATACATTTGTAATTCTAGAATTTCAACCTTATCAATGTTTGAATTCAAAATTTGCATTGTCTATTATTCCACCCTTCTTTATTATATGAATATACATTTCCATTTGTTTTTAGGCTAAGAATCTCATTTATATGTATCTAAGTGTATATGTGTATGTATATGTACAGGTGTGTATGTATATGTATGTGTATATGTATGTACTGTATATGTATGTGTACATTTAGTTTATCTATATCAATATTTACTTTTTATCATTTTTCTTAATTGATGATATTATTTTAGTTGTATTATTGGCCGAAGAGCTTTGCTCCACTTGGGCTTGGACTGAGTCTTTTTTGTAAATATTTTGTATGCAAATATTTTTTGTCCAATAAACATTATTATTATTATTATTATTATTATTATTATTATTATTATTATTATTATTATTATATTGGTGCTTTATGACTAAACATAGAGGTAGACTATAAGACTCAACAAGAGAGAGAGAGAGAGAGAGAGAGAGAGAGAGAGAGAGAGAGAGAGAGAGAGAGAGAGAGTTTGAAGATTTCTCATTAGTAATTATTGATTATATTTTTTCAATTATCAGTTTTGTCTGCATTATAATACGTGATATTTTCCCATTGTTTTTGTTGACTTAGAATATCCTCCCTGGACCCAGCGCCTTTTTAAGCCATGTGACAAAAATTCGTAAATTCAACAAATAAACTTTCCACTGCTAATCTTGATGTTATGATTTTTTTTCTTTTATTAAGAAATATTCCTTTACAAATTATATTTTACATTTTTGTATTTACATTATATTACCTTTTATAATATAAAAATTACAATTTTATTATTTTTCTAAATATATTTTAAAGTTTTTTTGGTTACATACGAGCCGACCAAGGGAAAGGCCCGTGCCAACAAGAAGTGTTGGCTTTAATACAATACGAACGGACGTGAATATATTTTTAACATGATTCTTATAGCCAATAATATTCACTATACATTAAATGTATTTAACAGTTTATTCTTTATCCACTTGATAATTTGCTGGTCATCACTTATTCCCAATTGTCTTGCCATCCAGATACTTGAAATAAAATCTATCATTATTACCATTGCTGTATTTTCATCCCTTTTTGAGTAAGCTTCAAAATCTAGTTTTATAATCCTTAACCTGCTATTAGTTTTCAATTTTCAACATTTTCTAAGCAATTCGAATACCCAGGACAACAAATTCTTAACCAAAGGACAGAATTATACCAAATGCATATTAGTTTCTGTGAATCCACAGCTGCATTCCTTAATACCTTTTATTTTCATCATAGCTAGCCTATCATTTGTACTTGACATTTCATGAACATACTTGAATAAAATTTCTCTACTTTTATTTCTATATATATATATATATATATATATATATATATATATATATATATATATATATATATATATATATATATATATATATATATATATACTTATTACTTACATTTTCCCAAATTAGTTTCCAGTTGAATAGTGGATACAATATTTGAATATTTGGAACATATTCACTGTTTTTCATTAAATATTCATATACCACTTTCGTTCACATCTGTGGATAAGAGGTCATCTTATTAGCCCTTCGTAATATATTTATCATACTTTCATAAAAATTAGGTGTAAAAATAGTGCAATCCTGATGTTGGCATTCATTTTCTATAAGGTATGTTGATCTGACTTTACAATAATAAACAATTATTTGGTAACCAAATTTAGGATTAAATTTTGTGAAAATTAATTTCTTGAAGGTCTCGTATCGCATCCCATCGAGAAGTATCCAGAGTCCAGTGTTAAATCCCCACTGGGGATTGACCACAAGGAATCATCCCTAAGGGACGTGTGGTCTCCTCCCACACAGGTGGCTGTGTTTTTCTACAGTTGTGTTCGACGAATGTATGTAAGCTTTTCGTACCTTGAGTGCGGCATATATAGGCCTATTTCAAAATCCCTGTTCCTATGTAATTCATGTGTACATACATACACCGTCAGCATAAATTTCTTGCTTAACTGGGCGCAATTCAATTTAGGTTTGATACGAAAACATACAGTTCACTGTAACAAAACTATTCACACAAAATCAACAACAGAAAGAGAGAGTCAAAGTCAAAGTGAAAAACCTTTATTCCATCATAAAATGGTTATTCTGTTACATAACAATATATAAATTATTTACATAAAATTCACAATAATTGGATTGCAAAAATCTAGAATATATATACATTCAAGTAAAATTTAAAAGATATTGCTTAAGTTTCCTTTAGAATAAATCAGAACTAACATTTATACATTTTCTTATTTCCTGAGGTAGTTTGTTCCAGCAAGCTGGGCCCCTTATTACCATTGAGCCTGAACCCAAATCCGTTCGATAGCTGTCTACATATAGATTTTCATTCTGTCTGGTTAATGCATTCCTACAATTGCCAACTGCAGGAAATGTGTATAGCCAGTTGGGATATTCTTTTCTCAGACTTTTAAAAACAAAAATACAAACATCGTACATACCCTTTCCGGTTAATGCATTCCTACAATTACCAACTGTAGGAAATGTGTATAGCCAGTTGGGATATTCTTTTCTCAGACTTTTCAAAACAAAAATACAAACATCGTACATACCCTTTCCTTTTAATTTTATCCACTTTAATTGCTAGAGGGTTGGGGTGATGTGATCGTGTTTTTTCACCCCAATAACGGCTACCCTACCTGCAAAGTTTGGATATTTTGAGCTTTTTCCATGTGCATATTATTAGTTACCGACCATATCTTAATACAATAGTTTATTTCACTCAAGACCAGACTTTCCACAATCAAAGCCCGAGTAGTATCATCAAAGTAATATTTTACTCTACATTAGAATGCCACTAACTTTTCTACTCAGCTCGTCAATGTGAGTACCGAATGTCATATACCTGTCCATGTGTAGACCTAGATTTTTTCACATGTTGACTTATCTTTACTTCATCATCATCGCATTTTATTACAATATCATCTGGAATTTTGCTAAGATACTGTGAGATACCCACAAACATGCACTGTGTCTTGGTGGCATTTAATAATGGCCCTTTTCTTAGAAAATATTTCTAAATTTTGAGCAATATTAGTTCAGCCTTTTTAATCAAGGCATCTAGATTTTCTATTTGATCAGCCAAAAGAACTTGGGTGTCATCAGCATATTGAATTAGCAGGCAGTTTTCTATGTATTTAATCATATCATTAACGTAGACTGAAAATAGAATTGGGCCTAGGACAGATCCCTGTGGGACCCCGAATTCAACCTTTTCAATAAAAGAATTTACGTCTCCTAATCTAACTACCTGACTTCTATCCTTCAAGTAATCCTGAAACCAGAAAGTATCAATGTAATGTTCCATAAGAGATTTACATAATTCATCAAGGTTGACACTATCAAATGTCTTCGATAGGTCGCATAAAATTAATATGGAAACTTTTTTTCCATCAATATTTTTAGAAATTTCATCTGTTAATTTCATCAAAGCTGTTTCTGTTGATGAACCTTTACGGAATCCATGCTGAGTGTTAGAAATCAAATTATTTTTTTCTAGATGTTCCATTAACTGATTACATACAATCTTCTCTATTACTTGCGATATTACTGGAAGGATAGAAACAGGTCTATAATTACCAGGGTCGTCCTTGTCTCCATTCTGGCGAAGAGGGTCTACGAGGGCTTGTTTCCAAATAGAAGGATATTTCCCTGTTATAATTGATTTATTTATGATAACTGTGATATAATATGCAATAACTGTAAGGGAATCTTTTAGAAAACTAGTAGGAATACCATCCGTCCCGTAAGCAATACTATTATTCAAACTCAACTGTTAATATTATTGTTTCGACTGTAACTGGTTGAGGTCTAAACAATTTCACATTATTATCAAAATTAGTTTGAGTGGTTCTAATATCTTCATTTTCGTACTTTTGTAGAATTTCCTGCGTTTATCATAAGTTTTTTTTTCCTACATTAGCAAAGTATTGGTTAAATTGATCTGCTCTAGCTTTTGGGTTGTCTTCAATCTTTTTCTTTGTTTTTTAGTAGGTACAACATTATTCATAATTTTCCATGTTTCTTTACGAGATTTACCTTTCTTGATCTTGTCTTTGTTATATTTAGCTTTGGCAATACGCCTCTTAGAATTGATAAGTTTTTTTTTTCTTTTTTTTTTTCATTTCCTTATACGCATTGTTCAAATTTTCATCATGTCTATTTTGTTTAAGCCTTTCTTGCATTTTGAGATCATCGTCAATCCAAGGCGCATTGGGTCTCCTTATTTTCCTCGTGGTTATTGGGGCGCATTTATCTAAGACACTATTATATACTTAATTGAAAATTCCTGTTTGAATATTTGTCATCAGTGTGCGTGATTGTATCTAAAACTAGCTATTGTTCTAGTAGTGTATTGCACATCAAATCTGCAAAATAATATTTTAAACACCTAGAGGTTACCGTGACTGGTTTATGCGTTGGCTTCTTAATATGTATAATAAATGAGATATGTTCATGGTCAGCGACAATACTTGGATTTACTTCGATGTTAATTACACTTTCCTGCTTGTTAGTTATTAAAACGTCTAGTAGTGTGGATGAGATGGAGCTAACTCTAGTATGTTTATTAATCATTTGAGTTAATTTGGTGACTCATATAATATTATGCATCTTTGCTGAACCTAACATCAAATCATCATTTAATCACCTACTACTAAATTAATTTATTCTTTAAAGAAACCACTCTCAGGCATTCCAAAATATAGTTAAAAGTATCATTTGAAGCATGCGAATGTCTATACAAGCAACCGATGATAACAGAAGGTAGCTTACGAGATTGTACAGAGAGCCAAACCTCTTCTACCCCCTCTACTCTTTGAACATTAAGATTACAAATGTTAACAGAAAGATCATTTTTCACATAAATACAACAACCTCCACCTCTTCCTTTGTCACATCTATAAATGAATTAAGAAATTCAACGAGTGAATCTACAACATTCGAGGTTAACCAAGTCTCAGTTAAACATAATACATCAATATTTCTATTTACGAGCATTAATTCAATTTCACATATCTTACTAAGGAGAGACTGTATATTCAAATATTCTACACACTAAAGATCGTTTTTTGAAGTCACATGATCCCAGTACCAATGTCCGGGACGATCACGTGTGATAACTGCCTCTTGATGGGAGAGGGGGGAAGTCATATTTGAAGGTAGACGCTCGTGACCAGTAGTTGTCATGGGAGAGGTCATGGTAGCCATAAGGCTGAGCTGAGTGAGCTCTATTTGCCGACTGCTTGTAGGGTGGTCTCCAATCAAGGACGGCTTTTTTGGCGGCTTCCAATTGTCTCCTGGTGTGGGGCAGGAACCGTCGAGTAATTATACCGTCAGCCCATCACTGTATTCTGCTTATTCTCTGGCACCTCTGCTACAAATGACTAGCCTCGGTTATCCAAGGTGCTGTACTTTCACTTAATGTTGTGAGAGCCCCCGGAAAATTAACTCATCAACCACATTCTTAATAGATGCATTGCTGCGGACACCTCCAATGTATATTGCTCTTGACGTGCTTTTTTATTTTTATTTTTCTTGACCGTAGGGACTGCTTCCTCTCCCTCCTCCCTTTCTTTCTCCTGGCCTTCGCTCTCATCTTCACTTCTTCCTGGTGTAAATAAGTGTTGTGGAAAGGGGGAAGAGTGGGGGAGGGCTGTGGGTTAGGGATGGCTGGCTATCCACCTGCACTGTTTCCTTCGTGAGTAAGCCAGGGTTCCCTATCAAAGGAGATTGGGGGAGAGTTTGGCACGATTCATTAACACTATTTTCTGTATATTTTGCCATTGATTGTCCGAGCTTATAGACTTTATTGTAGTAATGATACTGTTTGAAGTAGTTCTGCAATAATCAAATTATTATCATCAAAGTTATGTGCACTTTGCTCGTTGAAAAATTTATCTAGTTCTTTATTTCTAGCTGAATTAATTATGCACGTGCTAAGAATCATAATATCGCTCGCAATTTTATGTTTCACTTGTCGTTTCACTGTTTTTTTTTATCTTTATAGTCCGAAAATACACTACATATTTCTAATATCAGATCTCTCAAGGATATTGATAAGTCCTGATGACATTCATCAAGCACTTCTTTGATATCGTGTGTTGAGTACTGGCATATCTTGTTCGGAGATTTAAGAAATACTTGTGGGTACACATATTGGTTAATTGTTTCCAAGATACCTAGGTTTTCTATTTCCTGGATAGGCTGAGAGAGAGAGAGAGAGAGAGAGAGAGAGAGAGAGAGAGAGAGAGAGAGAGAGAGAGAGAGAGAGAGAGAGAATTCCGAATACTTCTGGCCCACACATATGCAAATCATACGGATAAAATTAACAAGTATAAAAGGTAGTAGGTTGGCCAGGGCACCAGCCGCCCGTTGAGATACTACCGCTAGAGAGTTAGGGGGTCCTTTGACTGGCCAGACAGTACCATATTGGATCCTTCTCTCTGGTTACGGTTCTTTCCCTTTGCCTACACAGACATTGAATAGTCTGGCCTATTCTTTACAGATTCTCCTCTGTCCTCATACACCTGACAACACTGAGATTACTAAACAATTCTTCTTCACCCCAGGGGTTAACTACGGCAATGTAATTGTTCAGTGGCTACTTTCCTCTTGGTAAGGGTAGAAGAGACTCTTTAGCTATGGTAAGCAGCTCTTCTAGGAGAAGGACACTCCAAAATCAAACCATTGTTCTCTAGTCTTGGGTAGTGCTATAGCCTCTGTACCATGGCCTTCCACTGTCTTGGGTTAGAGTTCTCTTGCTTGAGGGTACACTCAGGCACACTGTTGTATCTAGTTTCTCTTTATCTTGTTTTGTTGAAGTTTTTATTGTTTATATAGGAAATATTTATTTAAATGTTGTTACTATTCTTAAAATATTTTATTTTTCCATGTTGCCTTTCCTCACTGAGCTATTTTCCCTGTTGGGGCCCCTGGGCTTATAGCATCCTGCTTTTCCAACTAGGGTTGTAGCTTAGCATTTAATAATAATAATAATAATAAAAAGCTTTTAACAACGCACAATGATCATGGTAGATAATAACGTGAGCATTTTATCGAACAGAAGGAAAATTGAAATCGAAACGATGAAAACAAACTATTCCAATCGCAAAAAAAAAAATAAAATCTTATTTCTTACTATCACAAGTCTACACATTTGCAATTTTCTAGTCAGGCGTTTTAATAAGTTAGTGCATAATACCAGTGATAGGCCTACAATTTTTCATTTTTATTTTCATTTTCGTTCCGTACAAAGGTGTAGGCTATAGTCCTATATCCTGGTTGGCAGGAACAGTAGTGAAATCAGCTCAATAAAACAAAGGAAAGAGATGGAAGGGAAGTTGTTGGTATATTTCGATTTGTGATGCCAATTTTATCAAACGTTTTAAATTGATTACTTTTTAGTATATTGCTTTTTTGCTAAACTATTTTCAAAATTACTTTCTGAGTATATTGTTGCTGAAGATTTCCTGGCCTTTGTGCCCAAACACGGACTCATACAACTATGCAGCCCAAGCTCGTGTACATCTGTAGAGAAAGATCTATAAAGGGAAAGGGGTGGTGGTCGCAGGATTCGTCAGTAAGCTAAAGAGAGAGAGAGAGAGAGAGAGAGAGAGAGAGAGAGAGAGAGAGAGAGAGAGAGAGAGAGAGAGAGAGAGAGAGAGAGCATTTTAGTTTTACGTTCTGCAGAGATCTTTTTATATACACAATAGCGACAGTTGACGAAAACCACGAAAATGATAAAGTCACTTGGTTGTTAAAACTCACCCGAAATTGATGAGAAAAAAAAATTGTATATGAACGGATTAACCTAGACTGGTTATGCCCACACTGCGTAAGTGAAGCTAGACAAAACAATTTAGTAATATCAAAATTAAAGGAAGATGTAAACATGAGAAATCTAGTCCTGAACGAACAAGATGCGAAAATAGATGACTTGGAAACCAAACATGCGGACCTTAGCGCAGACGCAGCAAATTCCACCCAGATCACAGACCTCACTGAGAAGTTATCATTCTTGCCATGAATATGGGATCAATGAAAGCAACACTTCAAACATTGATAGACCCAAAACTGGAGAAACCGACATTTGCTGACAAAGTTAAGGGAAAAAATCTGTTGATAATTAAATTAACTATTACAGCAACTAAAATTACTGAAAGAAAAAAATGAGGTTGAACAAGCACTTAAAGACATTCTTATACTTAACACGATGTCAACTACGACTGGAAATGTTGTAAACTTTGAAAACAATATGATCAGAGAAGAGACAGCAAACAAAATTCAGACATTAGTGGCTGACAGTGAAACGAGAAAATCGGAAAACTAAAACCCAAAATAATGATATGCAATGTATAAAATGATGTAGTAAATGCTATGATTCAATGAAATCGCTGCCTGGCCCAAATCCAAAATATAGTGTAGACCTGAAGAAAAATACCTTTGGGGGGGGGGGGACCACCCACCATGTGCTGAAATTTGATCCTGAAGTTTGGAAGGCTATTCATGATAAAGGGGACAACGTTTCATTACGATGGGGTATCTATAACATACGTGATAGGTACCACGTGATCACCTGCTACCACTGTCAGAGATATGGACATTTTGAAAAAGATTGCAAGTCTAAGAATGAAGATAGAGTCTGCGGGAAATGTTCAGGGAGACACTCCACCAGGGAGTGTAATTCGCAAGTGTCAAAGTGTATAAACTGCACAAAGTTGAACAGACCAAGTGACCACACACTAAATTTTAGAGACTGCAATGCTTTTGATTTGGAATTGAAAAGACTAGGGAAAAGTATGATCATGGTTACTAGGGATGTCATAAACTATGGCTATGTAAATATGCAATCTGTAGGTAATAAGACTGTTCAAATTCGAGAATTGATAAACGAGAAATATTTAGATGTACTAGCATTATCTGAAACATGGCTAAATAACTTAGACAAGGCAAAGATGACTGAAATGACGACCCCCACACATGCCTTCTTTCACATACCGAGAGAAGGTAGGTCTGGTGGGGATGTCGGACTCTTTATTCATAAAGTTACTCAAACCTCAAAACGTTGAAAAGAATTAGTGTAACAAGCTTTGAAGATATAGAAATAAAATTTACGCCAAAAAATAGAAGAATATCCTTTGTATCAATCTACAAACCCCCTATAACAAACACTAGTATATTTTTTGAAGAATTCGGTGCTCTCATTGAGATGATTACCATGGAGAAAAAGAAATAGTTATCTGTGGTGACTTCAATTTTTGGAAGGATGACGCATCAAATCCTAACGTTTTGGCATTTAGTGAGTTACTAGAATCATATCGACTAGTGAATAATGTCGACTGCACAACTACTTTAACTGGGAATACGCTAGACTTAGTTCTAAGTGATGACATGAATAATATTGTATCTGATATAAAAGTCAAAGAGAAATGTACTATCTCCCCAATACACAAACTCATTACGTTTAGTCTGCCTCTACAGAAACATGCATTAGTAAAGAAAATTAACTTTAGACATAAATCAAATTTTTCTCCTACTGTATTTATTAATGAAGTTATAAAGAAAATAAATTATGCTATAAACATTCCCTGTGATCATGATGACGAAGCTAAGTGTGCTAACTGTTTTATGACCACTTATAATAATGTGAGTAAAAGTGAATATGATACTACGTGCCCACCGATGGAAAAGACTATATCCGTGAAAGACCAATCTCCTTGGTTTGGTGGAGAGACTGGAAAAAGAGTGGAAAAACGTAAAGAAAGAGAGTGGAATAGGTTAAAAACTGAAAGTACTTGGGTAGAATATAAAACTGCTGTGTGTCAATATAACTACCTACTAAGAAGGAAAAAAAATGAATACTATATGAGAAAGATCCTCGAAGCAGCAACAGACATAAATAAGTTATATCCTCTCCTGAATGGTATAATGGGAAATATAAAAGAAAAGAAGCTACCTGATGGATACAGTGACCAGGAAATAGCAAATAATTTTCTAGTATTCTTTAGAAACAAAATTGAAAATATAACCAGGTCATTTGTAAATACTCAACATCAGATTAATGATACACCCGGCACACACAAAATTAATACGATTTAACAACATAACACAAGATGACATCACCAGAATTATCAAGAGAGCAAAGAAAACAAACTGCATGATCGATCCTATGCCAATATCTGAAGTAATAGGAGAGAGACACTTTTCTAGTCTAGCCGAAATAATAATGAGAGTGGCAAATGCAAGCATTGATGAATGTAAGTTTCCTAAATCTGAGAAAATGGCTATAGTCACGCCAGTTCTGAAAAATGCACTGGACTTCCAGGAATTAAGCTCATACAGACCTATTTCAAATCTATCCTTTATCTCAAAAGTGCTTTAATATGTAATTCTTGAACAATTAGTCAGCCACTTAGAAGTAATAGAAGCTTTGCCTGACAACCAATCTGCTTACAGAAAACTATACTCTACGGAGACAGCCATCTGCTCTGTTGTAAATGATATGCTAGAGATAATGGATGATTAAGAAATGGGGTATCTTAATTCTGCTCAATTTCAGTGCTGCTTTTGATGCAGTGGTACATGAACAGCTACTAAATGATCTACGGTCCATCGGCGTTTAAGATCAAGCCTTCGAATACCTAAAAGACTACTTAGTTGGTAGAAATTACTGTGTACAAATTGAAAACTCTTATTCATCATATGAACCCTTAAACAGAGGGGTACCCCAGGGGAGTGTACTTGGCCCAATCTTATTCTGCATCTGTACTATTGGTCTATCGAAAATGCTACAAAGGTATGGCGTGAAGTTTAAACTATTTGCAGATGACACACAATTTTACTTCTTCATAAATGATATAGATGACACTACTGAAACTCTAAACAGGATCCTTGATAGTGTTAGAGAATGGATGGCATTTAAACAACTAAAATAAAATTAGAACAAAACTGAATTCATGGTGGTGGGCAAGAGAAACAGCGTGAGAAACTTATGTGATATTCAAATGAACATAAATAATGACTCGGTGCCGTTATCTAGTAAAGTTCGAGATCTTGGTGTATTTCTTGACTGCAATGCCCAAATAATGCAATAAAAACTGCTGGTTATCATCTAAGAAATATTGCGTTTATAAAAAAAAGTACCTAGACGAAAATTCTGTAAAGAAACTTGTGATATACTGTGTTATTGCCAGGACTGACTATTGCAACTCTATCTATTACAATTTACCAAAAGTGCAACTTAAGAAATTACAAAACATAATAAACGATGCTACGAGTAATTTAGTAAAAAAAATCTCCAATTTCTAGAGAGAGAGAGAGAGAGAGAGAGAGAGAGAGAGAGAGAGAGAGAGAGAGAGAGAGAGAGAGAGAGAGAGAGAGAATATCAAATAAGAAAATAATTTGATTAGAAAAGGGTAGAGTATATGAACAAAGGTAAATACGCAAGGGTTCCTTTAACTCTATGGCCGGAGTGACGTCATGCGCAGAAGTGGCCTAAATCGTACCGCTGTCTGGCCGACCTTACGTATATAGACCTTGGCTCTGACCATGGTTAGACTTTGGTTAGACAAAGGCCGTCTCAAATGCACTCGAGACGGCCTTGGCTAGACTCCTTGTGGCTAGTTCAATCTATGAAAGAATGATTTCTTTAAATAATAACACATTCTTTATCTCGTTATGTCGTTGTTTTTTTCTTTGCTGAGTCTGGGATGGATTTTGAAAATTTAAACAAGTTAGATTGGATGACTGAAAATTTAACCTAGCCTTATAATACCGACCCTACGATCAAAACACATTCCAATTTCTTTACCTATTGTTATCTATTATAAACGAATCGTGTTTTATTTTACAAGTAATTCAACCACTTTCGCTCATTTGATGGTTAGAATTGAGCCTAATTTAGAAATTGATAGACGGCCCTTGGGTGTTCGGTTTAAAGAAGGGTCTTGACTGTCGTTATTTTTATGTTGATCGTCGAGACAGAAATACACTTCTACCAATAATAATTCGTGAATGTGCACAAGGATCAGTAATACATTCAGATGAGTGGCCGGCTTATAGCACCTTGAATTCTGATGGATTTGTACACTCCACTGTTAACCATCAGCGGCATTACGTCGACCCAAACACTGGAACGCATACCCAATCAATTGAAAGATCGTGGTTAGATGCAAAAACCAAAATTTTGCGAACGGTGAGAGGTACCGCTAAACATATGCTTCAGTCACATCTGGATGAATACTGTTATAGAATGATGAGAAAAGAATCTGTAGATTTATATTCTGACTTTTTAAATGATATTACAGAGGGCTATCGTTAAATGTCTTGATTTTTACCCTTTTCCATTTTTGCTATCGTTAAATGTCTATTATTTCTTTTATAAATTTTTCATTGGATATAGTCAATAATAAAATATTTTAATTTTTATGTTTATTTTGTCTACTTTTTTCCTAGTAGATCACATGCCATGAACAGTAGATCAATAGTAGATCACAAACCTTCGGTATATCACATATTGAAAGAGCACCTATATATATATATATATATATATATATATATATATATATATATATATATATATATATATATATATGTGTGTGTGTGTGTGTGTGTGTGTGTGTGTGTGTGTGTATGTGTATGTATTCTTGTTACTAACATTGGATTTAATTTTTTTCATAAAACAAGCTGCAAATACTCTTCAATATCGAGTTAGACTTGTCAGTTCACTTGGCTGTAACCCAAGTCTTAATGTTTACTCTTATTTCTGTCGATCATGGGTTCTAATCCTTGACAAAGTAGAATGATTCATAAATAGAGGAATTCCACTGTGGATCTCAGATTCCATGTCAGAGTGAAAACGATATGAATGAAAGCTCTTCAAAGACAGGGAATAAATTAATCTTATGTTAGAACCCTTGAAGATATCTATACACTGTTAAAAAAACACCGTAATTTTAATCGGAAATTCTCCCTAAAAAATATACTGTTCTCACCCGTATTTTAGTAAAATACGGGCGACCGTAATTTTTTCATACTTTGTTATTATCTTTTACGGGTTGGTGATCGTAATATCACTCCTTTACGTCAATATATCCGTTTTTAAAACGGTAAAAATCCTGGAATAAATGTTGCCAGATATTTACCGTTTTTTAATGCAAATTTTTAACAGTGTAGCCAACGAAAAGCCCAGTAAATCTAAAACTACAGAAAGATATTGAGAAAATTCCGATTGAGAAAGGGGTTAGATAGGGATATTGCATCTTCCCTAAATTATTCACAGTAGGCCTTCGAGAAATTTTAAAAGATTTAGACTTGGGAAACTGTAAGAGTTAATATTAATCGGGAATAACTTAACAATTCAAGATTTGCAGATGACATATTTATGTTTAGTGAGTCAGGGGAGGAATTGCAAAAGATGATGGAAGATTTGAATAGAGAAAGCAGAAATGTAGGACGAAAAATGAATATGAATAAGACTAAGATAATGTTCAATGAAAATGCAGAGCCAACAAATACTGGTTATGGAAAAACCTCTAGAGATTATTAATGAATAAAAGTATTTGGGGCAGACCGTAAGTATTTCCCCAGGATTTGAGACCGAAATTAAAAGAAAGATTAGCATGGGATGGAGAACTTTTAGTAAACAAAATGAGATTATGAAAAATAAAAGGCCACTTTCTCTAAAAAGAGAAGTATTTAGTCAGATGGTCCTAACAGTATTAACTTATGCATCGGAAACGTGAAGCCTTACTAAGCCTTAGTCCATAAGGCTTACAACTCAAAGAGCTATGGAAAGGATAATGATGGGAATAACACTAAGAGGCAGAAAAAGAGCAACATGGATACGAGAGCAAACTAATGTAAAGGGTATTCTAACATGTAAGAAAAGAAATTGATATAGGCAAGACATATAATGAGCATGACAGACAATAGATAAACACTAAGAATAACAGAATGGGTCCCTAGAGGTTGCAAATGAAGCAGGGAAAGGGAGTGAAAACGATGGATTAACAAACTAAGAAAGTTTGTGGGCGTTGAACTGGTATAGAAAGACAAAAAGAGAAGCAAGTGGAAGGAAATGCCTGAAACCTTTATCCTGCAAAAAGTCGGAAGGAAAAAGAAAACGAAGATTTGACTGAGGGCTTATGATTTGAAAATACATTTAGAGTACAAAAGAAACCTCTGTGATGTCATACTTTTCACAGAGAATTCTTTGAACCAAGATTTGATATGGTAATGGCCAATCCTCTATCTCCATTATCTAGCAATATTCATATGGAATTTTTCGAGACAAAGTAAGTCACCTATCCAGAATTCTACTCTCAGGTATTTTTGGGGGTCAGGTACGTTGACGATGTATTTGTGCTTGGCCCATTGATAAGGAAGAAAAACTCTTTTATAACAGCCTTAAATTAAATGCTCTGGAATTATCTATTTATTTTCATTAGAAATAGTATTTCAAATTTTCAATAATATAGGACTCTTACAAATAGCAAGTGCAAAGTTAATGTCAATGGAGTCCTATCAAATGAATTTCCAGTTAACAGTGGAGTACTCCAAGGGAATGTGTTGTCGCCTATTGTTGTTTATCCTCCTCATGGGTTTGGTAATGTGTAGAACAGTTGGAGATGGATGGAGAACGATTGGACTGGACTGGTGATAGGAAAGTAGCTGACATAGAGTATACTGATGATGCTATCCTTATTAGCAGAGCACCACAGGATTTGCAATGCTTGCTTACCAGAATGCAGGACATATCTCACGACGTTGGGCTCAGGATAAATAGAAGAAAGACAAAGATGATGAGAAGAGAATATGCAATAGAAGATTAAATATCATTGGAAAGACAAAGGATTAATGAGGTAAAATCATTCACGTATTTAGGAACTACGATCTTCAATACAGGGTCATTGGAATTAGAGTTTAGTGAAAGATTGAAAAAAACAAACCAGACAATAGCTAGGTTAAGTAAAATTTGGAAATCAATTTGCCTGAAATTGCATATAAAAATCAGGTAGGTAGTAGGCTGGCCATGGCACCTGCCACCCATTGAGATACTACTCCTAGAGAGTTATTGGAGCCTTTGATTGGACCCTTCCCTCTGGTTACGGCTCATTTTTTTCTTTGCCTACACATACACCCAATAGTCTGGCCTATTCTTTCTACATTCTCCTCTGCCCTCATACACCTGACAACACTGAGATTACCAAACAATTCTTCTTTGCTTAAGGAGTTAACTACTGCAATGTAATTGTTATGTGGCTACTTTTCTCTTGTTATGGATAGAAGAGACTATTTAGCCATGGTAAGCAGCTCTTCTAGGAGAAGGACACTCCAAAATCAAACCATTGTTCTCTAGTCTTCGGTAGTGCCATAGCCTCTGTACCATGGTCTTCCACTGTCTTGGGTTAGAGTACTCTTGCATGAGGGTACACTCGGGCATGCTATTCTATCTTTGTTCTCTTCCTATTGTATTTTTTAGAGTTTTTATGGTTTTAATATGATAGATCTAATTTAATGTTGTTAATTATCTTAAAACACTTTATCTTAATTGTTATTAATTCTCTTTTAGTTTATCTACTTCCTTGCTTCCTTTCCTCACTAAGCTATTTTTGGAGCCCTTGGGCTTATAGCATCCTGCTTTTCTAACTAAGGTTGTAGCTTATCCAGTAATAATAATAATAATAATAATAATAATAATAATAATAATAATAATAATAATAATAATCAGTCTGGTGAGATCCTTGTTACTGTATGAACATAAGTCATAGTATGACAATGAAAGTCTCCAACAGATTTAGTAGATTTGAGAGCAAAGCCCTCAGAAGAATATTGTGAGTTAAATGGCAGGACAGGATCAGAAATAAAACTATACGAGAAATTACTCGAGTGTCATATGTGGATGAGATCATGGTGAGGGGTAGAAGGAGATGGTTTGGGCATGCTCTCTAACTCACCAAGATAGATTATTTCAACAAACGTTCAACTGGGCTCCACAAGGCAATAAGAAGAGTTGGAAGACCCAGGCCTACATGGCTGCGAACTATGAAGCGTGAAGTGGGAGATGATGAGTGGAGAAGTATCGAATTGATAGCTCAAGATAGAGACGACAGGCAAAATCTAACCGAGGCCCTTTGCGTCAATAGGTGTAGAAGGAGATGATGATGATGCATTGCTATTTCAATCATCTCCCGTCAACCAAAATAATGATTTTTTTAATACTGTATGTGTATTTACGGACACTGTGGATAAGTTGCCCTGATTTCCTTGAAGCTGAACTTCGGAAAATTCCTGAAATATCATCAATTCTTTTTTATCATCCATCCTATTTCATAGACAAAGCCTGTCAAAAATAAAGGAAAACTTGTTCTACCTCTATACGTAGTAGGTTGGCCAAGGCACCAGCCATCCGTTGAGATGCTACCGCTAGAGAGTTATGGGGTCCTTTGACTGGCCAGACAGTACTACATTGGATCCTTCTCTCTGGTAACGGTTCACTTTCCCTTTGCCTAAACATACACCGAATAGTCTGGCATATTCTTTACAGATTCCCCTCTGTCTTCATACACCTAACAATACTGAGATTACCAAACAATTCTTTTTCACCCAAGGGTCAAATACTGTACTGTAATTGTTCAGTGGCTACTTTCCTCTTGGGAAGGGTAGAAGAGACTCTTTAGCTTTGGTACGCAGATCTTTTAGGAGAACACTCCAAAATCAAACCATTGTTCTCTAGTCTTGGGTAGTGCCATAGCCTCTGTACCATGGTCTTCCACTGTCTTGGGTTAGAGTTCCCTTGCTTGAGGGTACACTTGGGCACACTATTCTATCTAATTTTTTTGCTTCTTGTTTAGTTGAAATTTTTATAGTTTGTATAGGAAATATTTATTTTAATGTTGTTACTGTTCTTAAAAGAATTCATTTTTCCTTGTTTCCTTTCCTCACTAGGCTATTTTCCCTGTTGGAGCCCATGAGCTTATAGCATCCTGCTTTTCCAACTAGGGTTGTAGCTTAGCAAATGATAATAATAATAATAATGATAATAATTTATTTTTTCCAACAATGATTATCATGTGAATAAACTCCCCGTTTTATCTTTTATTCCAAGCATTTTGTACCTCTGCCGGGAATATTGAGACCATTTGGAATTAGTGTAATTTTCAAAAGCAACACACTGAAGAATATATTGATCAAAATTTCCCCAAAGCAGAAGTCAGTTTGTATTTACAAAAATTCCACGCTATCAATGTGGTAAAAGATATATTGGACAACGAGAAAAAAACCCTAGAATCAAGATCAAAACAACATGATTGTAACCACAGTCAATTGGAAAGCTGCCAAAGAGCTTATATTTTGCCAAGATATTGTTAAAAGAAATATAATTGAAAAAATTCTTAATTAAGTAAAATTTTGAAGAATGCTTAACACCAGCCCGGTTATGTAGACTACAGTCACGGTCGCTACTGTATGCAAGCTGGGTGAATTATTGATCAATAACATTTTTAAACAATTAGCTCTCACTGTATTTTTGAATGATCTATTGTTTGTAGTCTAAGGGTAAGAAGGTAAGGCATTAATGAATGAACAAATGAAACGGTAGTTACACAGAACAGTCATAGAATACTTTCAAACTGCATGGGAGTCTAGACTTCAATACCGTTTCTAATATTTTGTGGACTTTGCAACTTGGATGATCGAAGGCGTGACTTGAGCGACGTCCGACGCCGGCCATTGTGACGTTTCATTAAGCTTTGAATGAAGCTATTTATTCACTTTGGGCTCTGAATTTCTCAATTTAAGGCCATATATTCCAAGATTGTCCTGTCATTTATTAATTTATTTCACGAGCTGAAAAGTATTCTTCGTATTATCACTTTGTATAACAATGAAACAAAATCTTTTTAAGGTTTGGAAAAGATATTAACGTATATATGTTTAGTCTACAAGATGGAGGTTACTACTCCAAGCTTACAATAATAACCAGAAATTCATAGTTTTTGTTTCATTTGAAAGAGACTTAGAACAATTGTAGGAAAAAAATATCATTAACATCATCCCTTGCCATTTTCCTCGTCTTCATATTTATTAGGTGATATTTATAACTCCAAAAGTGACTCGAAATTAATTTGTTTATCGATATGCATACCAGAATACATGAGATATCACAGGAGGTTGGGCTCACGATAGATAGAAGACAGGGATGATGAGAACGGAGTAAGCAATGGAAGATGAAATATCATTGAAAAGAGAAACGATTAATGAGTTGGAATCATTTAAATATTTAGGAATAATGATCGCCAATACAAGGTCTTCAGAAATGAAGTTTAGTGAAAGACTAAAAAAGCAAATCAGACAATGGCTAGGTTAAGTAAAATTTGGAATTCCAACCGCCTGAAATTACATAAAAAATCAGACTATAAATCAGTTTAGTGAGATCAGTGTTACTATATGGACGTGGGTCATTGAAAGACAATGAAACAATCTCCAATAGATTTATAATAGATTTGAGAACAAAGTCCTCAGAGTTATATAGAAGGACAGGATTAGAAATGAAACTATAAGAGAGACTACTAGAGTGCCATACGTGGATGAGATCATGATGAGTGGTAGATGGAGATGGTTTGGGAATGCTCTTTTCAAGAGAGATTAGTTCAACAAACTTTTAGCTAAGCTCGACGAGGCACCAGAATAGTTGGAAAACCCAGGCCTGCATGGCCGAGGACTACGAAGCGTGATGTAGATGATGAATGGGGAAATATTGAATTAAAACTTCGAGATAGTGTCTATCTTGAGTGAAATCTAACCGAGACCCTTTGCGTCCAAAAGCGTTGGAGGAGATGATGATGATTTCCAAACATGGCTGATACGGTAAACGCGCAACATGCAGCTTTCAATGCGACAGCGAAGATGTTTGAATTATTAATACCACTTCCTGGAACAATGGAAGGCCTCGTGAATATTATTGTCTCTTACGAATTACTATTTCCTTTCAGATATTTAGCTGCACAAATTTCATACACGTACTTGTAACTTGTAAGGCTATATTTCGGGAATGGCCATCACCCTCAATGCTGGTTTAGAGTTCGTCAAAAATGGACGGTATTCGTTGATTAAAAACACACCGGTATAATGCACATGATATATTAATGTATGTACACATGTACATGCATGTATGCAAGAAATTAAGAATCGATATATATATGAGATACAAACCCATACACAAGAGTATACTGACTCAACTATGAGATTTAAAAGTTCGTAAGGAACATAACAGTTAATTCTTTCTTTGTCAAAAGTTTTCAGAATTTTATTACTAGGCCTACACCACCTTCAGTACGTATGTAAAAGTGAAACACCATTTAGCTGGTCGAAGCTATATAAACAAATATTGGTGCTACTATAGCGTGAGGTCTACCACACTATAGCGTGAGATCTACCTCCCGTTAGCACTATAGCGTGAGGTCTATTGCTGAATTATTCGTCCCTCATAGATAAAGCGCATTTCATACATTTGTTTAAGCAATAAACATTTAATTTAAACATTGGGGCAATAGGGAGTGGAGAATAATTGTGTACTTCCAGAAATCAGATCATTTTGTTTTTCTTTTTCTGAAAGATATGAAATACGAATTAGTCAGATATGTGAAAAATCAAATAATATAGCTAGAGTCTCAAAGTCAGATAGATATTTATTATTAACTTTTAAGTTTATTTATTAAATATACTGATATTATAATAGGGTTGCCAGAAAACCCTTAGTGTTCACATTTTCTTTGTACTGCAGTTCTCCATATGAGACATAGTTCTCTTCAGGTTTATTTAAATGTTATTTTCTCTAAAATCCATGCTCTTAATTTTTCTTATTAAATATTGTGAGAATAACTTACATTCATGCTCTTAATTTTTCTTTATTTAATGGTTATGAGAATATTCAATGGTATTATAATTATAAGGTTGTGAGCGAATGTTTTAGCTTCTTAATGAAATAGAAGTATTGAAGAATTGGTTGAATGTTGTGATATTCAGCATTTCTGAACTGTCATTGAAAGGAACTGTTTATTAATTTAATTGTATTTTAATGCATTTGATACTAGATATGTATTTAAAGGCGTGTTTCCTCAGCATTACCATTTTAGAATTATAAAGTAGACATGTTAATATCACTGTTCTAACAAATATTGTATAAAACTAATTGAAAATAGGTGAATATAAAACTATTTGGTATTTCAGAAGGTAGGTAATATTCGATACTATAGCATACAGTCATGAATTATTTTTTATTGAAATGTAAGTACAGTATTTATTGTTAACGTTGCTTTTAAAGTGATCATGGAGGTGTAAAGGTATAAAAAACCAGATGCAATATGTAACACAGGCTTTGGTTTACATTTTATATTGACAACCAGCAGGAGGTGGATTAATATTGTTTGTTAAAAATGTATTTAGGAGCTCCATTTGTTTCCTTTTATATGGGCAGGTCACGTGGACAGGTCGCGTTTTTTTATGATTAAGTGCGGGGCTCTGGGACGCTGGTCACGTGGTAGACTTCACACTCCACCTGGGTAGGCCACATATGGCGGTAGACCTCACACTATAGTAGCGCCCAAATATTTGTGAAGGAGAACAAAAGAAACACGTTCATACATTATCTATTACATAAATAATAGATGTAATTAATTTATTATTTGCTCTCAAATAAATTATAAAATGTCGAAAAGTTAAATAGAATACATTAAAGTTAAATAGAATACATTGCATTACATTAACGAGTAACTTAATGATAAAATATAACTGGCAAATTAATAAAAATGACTAAGAAAGGAGATAAACATTAGTAAAGTTGGGAATCTAGGAAAATCAGGAACATGTAAGCCTACCATTTGTTGTCAGATTGGAAAAAAATGATAAAAATTTAATAGTTGTAGGCCTAGTGCCTGAAAAGTAAAATGATAAGAACAAAGATGATTTGATTTAGTTCACTAGTTATAAATTCTACTCATGTTCATAGACTTTCAACATGTGTCAGTTTAGTGAAAACTAAAGATATAAAAATGCTGGGTGCTAAGGATCAGCCAAAGGTAAATAAATAAACGGTATAAAGCTATCGAAGGGTAAAGATAATTAGACGGATATTAAACAAAATCCCAAAATGATTGACACTATACAGTTTAATTTGTCTAACTTTTACAGCTGCAAATTTGTCTTCATTTCATCAAAGTTTATTTTCCCTTAGTAAAATCACAGCTCCTCAACGGTCCTCTAATAATCTAACTACCAGATTACTTGTTAAATGTGAAACGGGCAACAGCAGCACTCCCACAATTCAATGGTGCATGGATCAGTTCGCCGTTGCCAGACGAATGATAAAAACTGTCGACTACACTCTTCACATCGTACACTTTGACTTTACATACAAACAAACGCAATATTTTGTTTAAGAACAAACGTATATACATTTGGATATGTTTAAGAATAAATCAGATAAGGTTTTTGATGCCTAGAGATGTTTTCCCACTTTCGCAGTTACACTCGTTGAACGGTCGCTGCTGCAGCTGACTGAGTGTACACCTGCTAAGGCCCAATCCGCTAACGGCGTCAAGTGACCAAGCAGTGTTGCCATATGTACGATATATATCGTACACGTACGATAATTTGACCCTTTTGTACGATGTACGATAGCAAGTCTATTATGGTACGGTTTTGTACGATAATTTCACTATGTCTCTAGCCCTATATATAAATTTATCATTTATTTGTCTTTTACTGACAAAACAAAAGAAAAAAAAAGTAAAAATCCCAAGGGACAATATTACTGTGGAAAGAGAGCGAGATAGGAGGGAGGGTTACTTAGGGCATTGCCGTAGACAATCTTTCTTTACCGATTACCATTAGCTTATTTGATGAACGAGACCTGGCTCATTCACTAAAGTAGATTTGTTCGAAAAACTTAAAACTGGCCGAATACTTCAATAATAAATTGAGCTATCATAACAACTGAATGTATAAAAGACGAGGGAGATTGTAGAAAATTTGAACTTAAAATTTAAGTGACATTAGAAATAGCAAACTTTTGTTTAAAAAGTACTAGATGATGAAGAGTATTAATACTATGCTATTAAATTCTGTACAAAAAATACAATTTATGTTGTAAAAATCTATTAAGAAAGCATTTATTTTCCATTGATATATTATGTATGGATACATCTGAAGGAAAGTAACATTTCAATTTTGTCTGTTTTGATGTAAAGTATGAGTATAGCTGAAGGAAATGCTTATTTCAATTTTGTCCATTTTGATGTGTAGTAAGGCTAGGTTTATCCAAAAGAATTTGGTCATTTTATTTTGTCTCAGTTTATGTGAAATAATAAAATGTATCTTACAGTATCTCTCTCTCTCTCTCTCTCTCTCTCTCTCTCTCTCTCTCTCTCTCTCTCTCTCTCTCTCTCTCTCTCTCTCTCTCTCTCTCTATATATATATATATATGTGTGTGTGTGTGCGTGTGTGTATATATAATACATATATATATATATATATATATATATATATATATATATATATATATATATATATATATATATATATATATATTTGTATATATATATATATATATATATATATATATATATATATATATATATATATATATATATATATATATATATAATGTACTGTAGTAAATGCAAATATTAGCATGTACGATAATTCCATAGGAAAAAACATAATTTTGAAGCCCTTGTACGATATATTAAGAGAAAGCTCATGGCAACACTGTGACCAAGGCTCCAACGTTCATCACTCGTAGTCCAGACGTTGACCTGAACCTGCAGTAGTTTCCTCGCTTGAGTAGCTCTCGCGTCCAAGTATCGAGATGAATAGGACCGGCGTAAAGAGAAGTCATTGGGTAAGTAACAGTTAGTGAATTGATTTACCACCGTAAGCCATGAATGTAAATCTATATAATTAAAGTAAGGTACGTAGACATCACCATTCCAAAATTTCTCAATTCGGTTTTATTTTAGATTATCCCTTTAGTTAAATTGTTCAATGACGTAACCAGATTAAGTAAGTACATTAAAAACTGAATTACGTTATTCTATTGGAATTTTTTTTTATGTTAATTTACATTTATGCGATGTGTATTGTAAATTATAGTAGTCTGTGATGTATTTAAACTAACTTGAAGTTGAATATTTACCGAAATCTTTTAGTTGGGAGGGTATTACTCTACTTACGGCGAGGGTATCCTTTCTTAGTAATGGCCTTTTTATAGTTCTGGTGAAGACATTTTCTAACGAAATAATTATTCTTAAAGGAAAATTTTGCCTTGGGTAACATTGACCAATAATACAGTAAAATAATACGAAGTTGTCCTCGATATTATCCGTTATTACTGTGGGAAGTAAATAGTAGAGATATACCCCATTATACCGGGTAAAATTTTACTGTGTTACAGATTCTGCTTTTGTACAGGAAATATATGTTTTCCTGTAGTAAATAACATGATTTGACTGAATTTGAACTTCATTTCAACCACAAAACAGAACAACCAATTCGACTTACTTGGAGTAGTCTGATTGGTTGCTGTTATTATGGATGAAATGAAGGTGAAGTCCAGTTAAATCACTTTATTTTCTACAGGAAACGGTAAATTTTTAGTTTCAGCCAAATTTGGAAAAATGCAATAAAAATATATTTGTTGCATCAGAAATAGTGTGGTTTCAATGAATTTAACGTTTATTTTGACTGCAAACCAACAGATTTAGAGATTTACTATGTATACCCTAGTTCATCCCACCAATTATAGGGGACACCCTTTGGGAACCGGGGTTTTGGGTGGGGGAAGGGAGGAGAGGGTTTTGGGGCATTGAATGATATTTGCAGTAAATGAATAATTAATGTTCCAGCACCCCTCCCCCATACCCCTAACTAGGCCTACCGGGGGGAGGGGGGTAGGGCCCCCCAGCGACCCCCCCTTAAAGCCACAGTAATTTTCAGGGCACCACAGAACCTAACAAACCCAGCTAACCTAACCAAGGGGCCCTGTACCCCTACCGGGGGGGGGCTTCGCCCCCACCCTGCGACCCCCCCTTATGGCCACAGTAATTTTCAAGGCACCACAGAACCTAACAAACCCACCTAACCTAACCTAGGGGCCCTGTACCCCTACCGGGGGGGGCTTCGCCCCCCCTGTGACCCCCCCTTAAGGCCACAGTAATTTTCAGGGCACCACAGAACCTAACAAACCCACCTAACCTAACCTAGGGGCCCTGTACCCCTACCGGGGGGGTGGGGGGCTTCGCCCCCCCTGCGACCCCCCCTTTAACCAGGGGTAAATTTGAATATATATATTTTGTTAAATCACTTCTTACCTTAAACGGAAGATGACGATGAAGATGTGGAAGGTTGTGGTTGACCCTCTTCTGAATCAAGTACTGGAATACGTTCAGCCTCTGATTAAAAGGCGAATCACATTTACCACACTGGACACTTAAAGGTAATACGGAATGCTCCCTTAGAAAACGATTCACTACTTCAGGAGTTCCATTATAATTCCCATGAAATCGGCCGATCACATCAAAATAGGAATAACGACATATTTCACACAACCGTACCGGAGGATCCATGACAGTTAAGTGACGTGTGCTGAAAATATAGAAACCGGAACTTTTGAAAACCGAAAACAAACGACAATCACGGGTTTCTCCCATAATGAAATAGGGAAAAAAACAAAATACTATCGTTTACAATGTTATATTGCACGAAAAACAGATCCTTGAAACAAGACTGAGAGACCAATGAATCGTCCAATAATAACCCTTGAAAAGAACCCAGTAGTATTTAGATTGGAGGAGCGACATTAGTGGGAGGAGCAAATGCGCATTCAAGCAAATATTGTCACATTACGCAATGGGGCGGAGCCAAGTAAGATGAAAACAGACATACAAACGAACAAGAGCTAGGTCCCGTGGCAGCGTAAAGGTATACAGAACACTTAGAAATAAAATGCAGACCTACAATAACTGAATAATTATCTCTGTAAGTAGACATCAGCGTCAATAATGTATTGAGATAGTTTTTTGTTATCACGTGCTTTACTAGGAAAATATATTAATATAATACATTTCCCAATTTGGTTGAATCTAAAACTTTACCCAGGAAACATATTTTCTGTTAAAATGTTTAAATAGTCATATATATTTTGTTAAAATGCTTAAATATGTCTTGTTCAAATTGTGTCACTTCACTCACATATGTACTGCGAATGATAACATTAGCAACGTTACCAATGATACACAGCGTAAACGTTACGGTGGCACTACTAACGTTGGCAATGCTGCGGTAATATTGTGTTTTAAATAATTTTCCAATATACACTTTCCACAAAATATTAAGTACAAAAAGGGTACAGAGCTTAACAAACCCACCTAACCTAACCTACAAGTTCCCAGGTCACAAACCCAACATAATGCCCTTTGTTATATATATCATTCTTAACAAACCCAACTAACCTAACCTACAAGTTCCCAGGTCACAAACCCAACATAATGCCCTTTGTTATGTTATTCCGTATCACTTCACTGGCCTTGCGATAACTGCACTGTTATGATAACATTACAGTGAACCCTCGCTACTTCGCGGTTCGACCATCGCGGATTCACCACTTCGCGGATTTTTTCCATAACCCATATACAGTAATATATGTACAGTGATACCTCTGGATACGAAAGTTTCTGCTTACGAAAAATTCAGGATGCGAAAAGTGATTCGAAGATTTTTATGCCCCAGGATACGGATAAAATTTCAGGATACGAAAACCTTACGAGATCCCAACTCTCCGCCGAGAGTAATTTTAAAAAGCGCGCGCCGACTGACTTTGAACTTGGGTAGACTCACTTACAGCCTCCCGCTCACCCATTGGTTATCTCCCTACTCAGACGCTAGCTGACGCCATAAGATCCTGCTTTCCTATTGGTCGGCAACTATCCCAGCTTGCCTACGCACGGGCGTTCATCTCTCTCTCTCTCTTTTCGTTCCGACCGCGGTATCGTTAACAGGCATTGATTGCTTTCGCTTGTTTGACTTAGTGTTAATATACAGTACATTCGTACGCCACGTGTTATCGTTAATAAACATTCGTTACTGTGCACTGTACTGTATTAGTGTTTACTATACATAGACTGCATATAACGTTACGTAGTGTATTATATTACGTTTGCCTAACGCATTTTAGAAATGTGTTGAAAAGTAGGCAGAAACAAGCTTCAATGGATAGTTTCTTATTAAAGAGGCCAGCGGTATTAGTAGGCCAAGACGAAGGTGAAAGTGAAGAAAAGAAACAGAAAAGAGGAAGGGATGAAGAATTAGAAGGTGAAAGTAAAGAAAAGAAACAGAAAAAAGAAAGTGATGAAGAAGTAGAAGAGATTTAGAAAATAAGAAAAACGTAAAGTTATAAAAAAGCAAAAAAAAAAGAAATTCAATTTTAAGTTTTATGTTACCGTTAAGTGTTAAAGTAATTTTTTCTTTCATTTTATAGTTTTCCATACGTAATGTTAAGTGTTAATTATTTCTTCCATTTTTTTATTTCGTAAAGTTTAAGTGTTAATGTGTTAAGTGTGTAAATTACTGTACGTAGTCTGTCACTTGTTACGTAGTGTATTATATTACGTTTGCCTAATGCCTTTAGAAATGTGTTGAAAAGTAGGCAGAAACAAGCTTCAATGGATAGTTTCTTACTAAAGAGGCCAGCGGTATTAGTAGGCCAAGACGAAGGTGAAAGTGAAGAAAAGAAACAGAAAAAAGAAAGTGATGAAGAAGTAGAAGAGATTTAGAAAATAAGAAAAACGTAAAGTTATAAAAATGCAAAAAAAAAAAAAATTCAATTTTAAGTTTTATGTTACCGTTAAGTGTTAAAGTAATTTTGTCTTTCATTTTATAGTTTTCCATACGTAATGTTAAGTGTTAATTATTTCTTCCATTTTTTTATTTCGTAAAGTTTAAGTGTTAATGTGTTAAGTGTGTAAATTACTGTACGTAGTCTGTCATTTGTTACGTTTTCTGCCTTATGCCATCCTCCTCTGCCGCGACTTCGCTATCGGACATCGTCTCAATCAAAAGGTAAGTTTCAACTTTTTTGTTACACTAATTAACTGTAACCTTTTTTTCAGAGTGTATAGGTATCAATCATTAATTTAGGTGTACATACAGGTAACAATACACCTTCACTGATCTAAATGCTTTACGTACATACAGTACCGTAACTTTTATACAGTAGTAAAGAAAACGGACCTTTTTCTTTGGGCTTAGGGGGGATAACTTGGCTATAACTATATTATTGAATAATCTCATAGTGGTTTCTGGAATGGATTAGGCTGTTTTTAACGGTTGTGTTAATTATTGAATGATAGAAATGGCTACATTGCATGTTTATTACTACAGTTTAAAGTGTTTTTAGAAGAAAGGGTGACTTTTTATAAGGCTTGGAACGGATTAGGCTATTTACATGTAAAACACGACTCAGGATACGAAAATATCAGGATACGAAACCGCATCCTGAACGGATTAATTTCGTATCCTGAGGCATCACTGTATATATATATATATATATATATATATATATATATATATATATATATATATATATATATATATATATATATATATATATATATATATATATATATATATATATATCTAAAGTAGGAAGATGTGATGTAGTTCTAAGGGAAAAGTATGGGAAATATGTCTGGGTAATAAGCAAAGCTCTACCTCCAGTTTGTTTCTTCATTATGATCAGAGATAAACGTAAACAAAACATTTTTTATCATGCTTTTTAGCGTGTTTAGGAAACGCATGATATAAAATCGCCTTTAATATTTGTGCCTGTTTTAGTTTAGGGTACTGTAGTACATGCATTAAGTGTTCTGTACATTAAAGGGTAGTTTGTTAACAGTACTACGTACAAGGGAATGTTTTAAAAGTGTGAATATACATGTTGAATAAATAGGTAAATATGGTGTCACTACTTCGCGGATTTTCACCTATCACGGCCGCGTCTGGAACCTATCTACCGCGATAAACGAGGGTTCACTGTATATATAATGGTTCTTGTTCTGCTGTGACGGTCTGAACGATCCCCCGGTCTCATAATTCTCCTTGACATTGCATAATGGTTCTTTTCCACCATTAACTCGCTTCGCTCGCATGAAAATAAAACCAAGCTTGTATGTACTGGCAAGCGGTAATGTTGAGCTGCGCACGCTAGCATTACCAACGTTAAATATAATGGTTCTTGTTCCTCAGTTATGATCACAGGAAAATAAAACATCAACCTCGTATGCACTGGCAAACGGTAATGTTTGCGCATTCGCAGATTATCAAGGATAATTCTGAGACCGGGGGATCGTTCAGACAGTCACACCGCCATTAGCTCGCTTCGCTCGCATGAAAAAATATCGAGCTTGTATGTATTGGCAAGCAGTGATGTTGAGCTGCGCATGCTAACATTAGTAATGTTATGCTTACTTTACCAACGTTAAATACCGTACTGTATAATGGTTCTTGTTCCTCTCTTACGGTCACAGGAAAATAAAACATCAACCTCGTATGCACTGGTAAGCGGTAATGTTGAGCTTCGCGCTCTAACAAAACATAGTAAAACTAACACATTAAAGTTAAAGAAATTATTAACTTAGTTTGTTTCGACACAGAGACTTGCCTCGAAACACTTTCTTAGGAGTTACTGGAACCTCCTCTCAAGTTTTGTGTAGTTTACCCTACTCCCATTTTCTATAGTGGTAGGCCTCGCGAGGGAAAACTTTCCCCGAGGGCAATACTCAGGGTAGGCCACATGTTAGCCAGGTCGTATTCTTCAGTAAGTTTTCTGGTCGCGTCGTGTTATCACACACCGCTCCTCAATTCTCAGTGTGACCCCCTTTGTGTTCATCGCCACGTGGTTACCACATGGACTTTGCTTTCTTTACGAGTGATTAGTGCTATTGCTGTGTGCTTTTACTTTCGTTCTCTGTGCTTTTATTGGCGTATTAGTGCTTTCTTTCCTTTGTGCTTGTGTCTAGCGAGCTTTGTGTTTTGCTATGGAGCATGCTTGTTGTCCTGGGCCTAGAGCTGGGAAATCGTGTGGGGCTTTCCTGTCTTAGCCCGATGTGGATCCCCATTCTTTGTGTACCTAGTGTAGGGGAAAAGCGTGTTGCCTTCGGACACGTGTCCGGGATGTGCTGGCTGGAATGAGGTCCAATGGGTGAAATTTGGAACAAAGGAGGCTACGAAGCGATCTCCAAGGAAAACAAGTTTGTCTTCCCTTGCGATGTCTGCCGTCAAGGGTTCATGTAAGGTTCCTTCTTCCCCTACCCAGAGTAGGGGAAGAGGTAAGTCGGTGAAAGGGAACAAGTTGGTGCCTCTTTCCCAGGGGTTTGATGTTGCGGGTGGTTCTTCGATGTTCATGGCGGATCAGGTGCCCGTAAGTATGTGTAGTGGGGGTCCGAGGGACGTTGCTCTCGCACGTGGGGAGCGCGTCTTGGTGGAGGACCCCATGTGGTATAATCATGTACCTTTTTCGTCGCCAGATTTCTTGGTGGATGTCTCAGGCGCTTCGGCTGCGGAAGGTGCCGTCGGCAGAGAGGATTCCCCGCGAGAAGATCCGCTGGCATGGGGTGTACCAAGGACTCCGTTGAGGTCTCTGCTGGATATGGAGGAGGGCCTGAACGAGTCCTTCCCTTTCATGGTTCGTCCGTCGTCGTTGGCGCCGCCTACGTCAGCAGTTCCAGAGAGTTTTCTGCAGCCTTCTACATCCGGAGTACGACATAGACCCAAGAAGCCTCCGTCTGGTACGCAGTCGAGGTATACAGGCAAGTCAGACTCTTCGGGTCAAGATTTGTCGGGTGAGGAACATTGGAGGAGACGTAGGAGAAAGAGAGATCAGTCTGTGAGGAGGATCTCCCCTTCGCGGTCTCCCACAGGAGAGAAAGCTCTCGCTCACCTCCAAGCAAGAGCAGGAGACCTAGTTCTCCGCGAGGAACATGGGTCTTTGTTCCAGACAACAGGCTGAGGGACCTGACAAAGACCTCAAGCTTGATAGCCAAGCGAGCAGGAGACAGTCCTAGAAGGGCCTTCGATAACCTTGCCATGGCGTCAGTCGATGAGAGGAGGGCCTCGTCTTGTAGGCATAAGTCCCGTCCTAGAGACACTCAATCCGCCCAGCGGAGGGAGTCGTCTCCGAGGCCGGGCAGCCTCGACAGGTCTCCCCATCGAGATGATAGAAGAGGACGGGCTCCTCAGTCTTACTATTTCATGGAGGAGCCCATCCCTTCGTCGAGGGCCTCGAGGAAGAAGGAGCCTGCCGGCGAAGAGGATAAGAAGTACCGAGGGTCCCATCCAAGCGGAGGTGCCCGTGACCATTCCTCTCCCCAGTGTAGGACGGAGGAAGTGGACGACGAGACTACAATGCCGACGGAGGACTCCGCATATAGGTGGGTGATCTCCTTGATCAGAGGCTACAACAACTTGGTGGAGCCCGTCCCACAAGAGAAGGAAGTGTGGACCTCCGGGTTCAACAAGTTTTTGGCAGCGCCCGCTCAGAAGAAATCCTTGCTAGCCCTTCCGGGGGCCAGAGACGGGGGGGTAAGCAGAACCCACATTGACAAGGTTATAGCCCGCAATAGTGACTGGTAAAGGCTATAGTGCGGCTGAACTATTGCAGGGACTAAAGTCCCAAAGCAAATATTATACGTTGGAAGGAAGACCGCACAGGCCAGCAAGATGGAGGAGGCTCTGGACATCCTATGCCAGGGCGTCATCGGCTCCCACCTTCTTCTCCCAGTCCGAGTCCGTGATGCTGGGGGAGATGTCGAAGGACCTGGTCAACGTCGCCTCGTGGTTGGATTGGTGGGCCACCACCTTAGTGGGCACTCAGATTCCAACAGACTTGATGGAGCCGGCCAAACGTGAGGCGCTGAACGAGTTGTTGGGATCAGGTAGCCGTGCCCTGAAGTTCTGACGTTCCAGTCCTTGGCTCTCTCCGCGAACTGGGTACTGAGGAGAAGAGACGCTTTGATTAAGAACTTGCCAGTAAAGATCCCCGACAGGGAAGTTAGAGCCCTGCGGAACATCTCTGTATGGGAAGAACACCTTATCCCTTCTAAAAAGGCAGAAGAGTTGGAGAGGATGGGTAAAAAGAGGGAACTCGCCGTACATAAGCCACAGTCGGCGAGACGACCTGTCTTCAGGAGACCCGTGGCGGAAGCGCCCTCAACCTCGCGGTCTGTCCCAACGCAAGGAAGGCGGGAACATTCCTCAGGACAATGGTCCCAATCAATGAATCCCTGCCGCAGGGGACCTTCTTCAACTCCTCCAACCTACGGGAGTGCGTACTCATCCTCCAGAAGAGGACGGGCAGGCCGGTCATCCCGTAGGAGTTAAGGTGAGAGGCCCCCCTCCCCTGCCCAAGCCTCGGGTAGGGGGATGCCTCAGACTTTCTTGGCAAGCATGGAAGCTCCACGGACCAGATCCGTGGACAGTAACGGTAGTGAAGGAGAGTTATAGGATTCCATTTCTGGAAGACCCGCCTCCATTGATTCCAGCAAGTCAGGCGGACTGGCTGGTTCCCAAGGACCCGGCAAGAAGGACAGCACTGGACTGAGAAGTTTCCTCGATGTTGCAGAAAGGAGCCTTAGAGACAGTGAATTTGCCGGGTCTAGGGTTCTACAGTTGCCTGTTCTTGGTAGAGAAGGCGACAGGAGGGTGGAGATCAGTAATAGACTTGTCAGCCCTCAACAAGTATATTCGGAAGACCACCTTCAAAACGGACACCCCAAGAACAGTCATGGTGTCCTTGAGGGAAGGAGACTTTATGATATCCATAGACCTCAAGGACGCCTATTTCCAGATTCCCATTCACCCAGCAAGCAGGAAGTTTCTCCTGGTGAAGTGGGGTGCCCAGATTTTACAATTCAAGGCCCTGTGCTTCGGACTTTCCACGGCGCCCCAGGTATTCACGAGGGTGTTTACGACAGTCTCCGTATGGGCACACGAACGAGGGATTCGTCTAATTCGATACCTGGACGACTGGCTACTCCTTTCTTCCTCAAAGGAAGACTTGAGGCAACAGGGCGAAGACCTTTTGCAATTATCCAAAAATCTGGGCATCACAGTCAACCGGGAAAAATCTCGGTTGATCCCGACCAACAGAATGACTGACTTGGGAATAGTTCTGGACTCATTGCAGGTCAAGGCTTTTCCATCCATAGACAGGCTGAACAACCTGGACCGAGTTCTCGGTCCCTTCCTTCTAGGACATCTCAGAAGGGCGAAGGATTGGCAGAGGTTGGTGGGACATCTGGTGTCCTTAGAGAAGCTAGTTCCACACGGGAGGCAGAATCTAAGGAAAATTCAATGGAATCTAAAGGAGAATTGAACCAGAGACGTTCCCCAGACAAAATGGTTCCAGTCCTTCAGGAAACCAGGCAAGCTCTAGAGTGGTGGCAGGATTGGGCACACACTCTAAAAGGGATGCCATTGTCCGCTGAACCTCCGGAATTCCTTCTGTTTACGGACGCATCGAAGGAGGGATGGGGTGCACATCTTCGGGAAAAGACAGCGAAGGGAAGATGGACAGAGGGGGAAAAGTCCCTACACATCAATGTCCTGGAGATGATAGCGGTCCAAGAAGCCTGCAAACACTTCATGAAGGACTTGAGAGAGAACTCGGTGGCTCTGATGTCGGACAATGCTACCGTGGTGGCATATGTAAAGGAGGAGGGAGGACTGAAGTCGAAGGAGTTGTGAGATCTTGCCCTACAGATCCTGGAGTGGGCGGAAAAGGAGGAGGTCAACCTGACTGCAAGATTCATTCCGGGGAAGAAGAACTTCCTGGCAGACGGCCTCAGCAGAGTGGGACAAGTAGTAGTGACAGAGTGGTCCCTGCATCCACAGGTGGCAGGCTACGTCATTCAGATGTGGGGATCCCCGGTAATGGATCTTTTTGCAACAAGGTTGAACGTGCAACTCCCTGTATTCTGTTGTCCCAGACCTGAAAGCAGCAATGGAGGACGCCTTTCAACACAGGTGGGACAGTCTCGACGTCTACGCATTTCCAACCTTCTCCCTAATAAGGACGGCAATCGACGTAAGGATGACTTTGGTAGTGCCTTGGTGGCCGGAGAGAGTGGTTCGCAGACCTAAAAAGCCTCGCCATTCTCCCTCCGTGGCCTCTTCCCGACAAGCCAGATCTCTTGAGGCAGCCACACTTTCAGAGGTTTCACGAAAACCCGCAATCCCTTCGTCTTCACGCCTGGAGGTTATCCAGTGCCTCCTGAAAAGACAAGGGTACTCAACTAAGACAGCTAAGAGGATGTCGCTTTACTTCAGAAAATATTCCACGGCTGTCTACCAATCCAAATGGACGCTGTTTGTTAAGTAGTGCAAGAATAAGAAGATAGAACCCTTAGAAGCATCAGTTCCTATTATAGCGGATTTCTTGGTCCATCTCGGGGATAAGATGGCCATGTCAGTCCCAGCGATTAAAGGAGTTCGTGCTTCCCTTGGCCAAGATTTCCTCTTGAAGGGCATAGATTTGGGATCTTCCAGACATATTTCCATGCTCATCAGGGCCTTCGAACAAGCATGTCCTCCTCCTTCCCCCAGAATCCCGAGTTGGGACCTGGCTAGGGTGCTAGACATGATCCGTAAACCACCCTTCGAACTCTTAAAGATATAGTGGACAAGAATTTCACGTTCAAAGCAGTCTTCCTGTTAGCGCTGGCCTCAGCTGAGAGGGTGGGCGAGCTACATGGGTTGTCGTATGAAGTAGAGCACTCTAGAGGGTGGAAGGAGATCACCTTTAAGTTTGTCCCCTCCTTCGTCGCCAAGACCCAGAATCCTTCCGTTTGGGGTCCTAGGTTTGAAAGTTTTACGGTCCCAGCAATTCCGAACTCAGGTAATCAGGAAGACTTGAATTTGTGCCCTGTCAGGGTGATTAGGAAGTACCTTAAAAGAACGGTGGGGCTCCGTCCGACTATTGAGAACCTCTTCGTAGCCTGCGGTAGAACTAAAAAGAACATCTCCAAGAATACTGTTTCGTTTTGGCTCAGACAAGTAATTATTCAAGCATATTCAGGTGAGGGGCTTACAGTACCAGTAAAGCCCAGGGCTCATGATGTTAGAGGCATAAGCATCTCTCTAGCGTTTGAAAAGAACATGTCGGTAGCTCAGGTTCTTTGAGCAGGAACTTGGTCTAATCAGTCTACATTCACCGCTCACTATCTCAAGGATTGTACGAGGAAGTCCCTGGATGGGTTTTCGATCGGGCCAGTCATCTCAGCGCTCCATCCGGACGACTTAAGCCCCAGGTTCAATTGCGAATCACAAATGCTCTAGACACAAGTATGGTTATCTTTTGATTTATCCTTCCCCCCTTTTTCTCGTACTATCAGTCGTCCTTGGGTCTTTTACACAATAGACAAGTCTCAAGAGTCGCCAATATTCATTAAGCACAACACGGAATATTTTGAAGGGTAAGTGTTAGTTACACACTTAATGAGTCCTTTGTGTAGTTAATCCTACTTGCCATCGGGGTCTATGTCTGGGAGGCACTCCCCCCTCCTAAAGTGTAAGTCTCCTTAGAAAGTGTTTCGAGGTAAGTCTCTGTGTTGGAACAAATCACAAATTTTTAGTAATTTGTATTTTTCCCTAACAATACTTACCGAAAAAAACTTTCGGGTCATGCCCCCCCCCCCCTTTCTTCCAGTTTCCTCACTGTTCTTGAGTATTGTTCCTTGCTTAAAACTTACTGAAGAATACAACCTGGCTAACATGTGGTCTACCCTGGCCATTGCCCTCGGGGCACGTTTTCCCCCGCGAGGCCTACCACTATGGAAAATGGGAGTAGGGTAAACTACACAAAACTGGTTGTTTGAGAGGAGGTTCCAGTAACTCCTAATTAAGTGTTTCTCGGTAAGTATTGTTAGGAAAAATACAAATTACTAAAAATTTGTGTTTTTATGACAGTGAAGTCTGTGGCGTCTTAACTGTATTGCCTTTGATTAGTACTGAACTTGGAGCACTGTTGAAGTTGGTATAATACATTACGTGATTCAAGAAAATCATCAACATTGGAATTCACCAAAATCATCAACATTGGAATTCACCAAAATACTTTCAAGTATGGATTACTGAAGTCTTTACAATTTTCTAAAACTTTGATTGTAAATTACGCAAAAAGACTGTACAAGTTGGTATATTTCATTACGTGATTTAAGAAAATTATCAACATTGGAATTCAACAAAATGCTTTAAATTATGGATTGCTGAAGTCTTTAGAATTTTTTAAAACTTTGTTCATTGAATATGTAAAAAGACGTCACTTGAACTAACAAAGACTTGACTTAGGCAAAGGTTTCCACGGAAAAGGATTTGTTGGAAGGAGGGGGTAGGGAAATATTAATCCCCCCCTGTGCATACTTTACATACGTATGGGTTCGTGATTGGTTAACGGAAAAGTAACGGAGTCTAGAGAGTAACACCAGAATGGAAACTTGTCCAGAGCAAGTATTTGTGAAAGATGGGAGTGACAAGGTAATAAAGTGTATAAAAGTAATATATGATGATAAAATGGAATGTATGATGAACAATATTTGATAAGTATATAATGAGGTGATTTTATAAGGATCCGGATAATAAAACGAGTAATACTGGGGTCAGACGTAATATGTATACAAGGGTATTACATAACTGGTCAAGTAAAAGACTTGAACAAAGCTGGTAGAATGACGAATAAATACTTTTTACGATAAGAGAAGATATCCTGTTGGTGGACGAAAAGTTTCAGCGCAGGGGGACGGTTTTTTTTTGGGGGGGGGAGGTCGAAACCTGCTATGTACTAACGAACGCACGGGAGCGACTACAAATGGCAAGTAGAATGAGAAAAATTGAATGAAAAACACTGCTCATGTTAGCTTGTTACGCTAACATTTGATCTACATCACATGGCAGCTCTGGTTACTGTATTTTTTCATGAGACATAGCCTTTGCAACGGCGCCTCCAAATTTTATCCAGTCTTTTCCTCTTTATTTTACATCCTAGAAGGTAGTGCATAGAGAAGAAAAAGAGTTGTTTTACATTAATATATAGTTTCCCCAGTATGTTTTCCCCACCCAAAACCCCGAGTTCCCATGGGCGGTTCCCCCATTATTGTAGGATATAGATATTTATTTCTTAAACTATGCCTTTGCGATGGGAAGGTGTCATTTTCGAAGTGTAATTTTTTTCTATAAGAAAAAGTAGTTTTTTTCCTAGGTTACATTGCCCTGTAATACAGTAAAATAATACCCATTATAACAAAATGCTTTCTTGTAGGAAATAACGTGATTTAACAGGTTTTATCCTTCATTTCATCCGTAATTGCAGAAACCAGTTCGGCTACTTTTAGTTAGCCTAGCTGGTTGTTCTGTTTGTTTGCCGTTGAAATATCAAATTTGGTCAAATCACGTTATTTACTACGGGAAAACATATTCTGTTCGAAACCAGAATCTGTAATACAGTAAAACTTTACCATTAAATGTTTGACTATAATGCCTTTTATATATATTCTGTTTAAATGTTTAAATATAATGACTTGCTCAAAATCAGTGTCACTTCACTCACGTATGTATTGTGAACGCTAACATTAGCAACGTTACCAATATTACTCAGCGTTACCAACGTTACGATGTCATTGCTAACGTTAGCAGTTGTATGGTAATATTAGCATGTGTATTTTAAAGCATTTTTCCATATACCCTTTACACAATATATAAAAAGGTACAAAAAGGATATGGAACCTAACAAACCCATCTAACCTAGGAGTTCAAAACATTAGCAACACTTTAACCCTTTTACCCCCAAGGTAAGGTTAAATTTCGAGCACATTTTTCTATATATGTTTTTTAAAATGCTCTAACAGGCTTAATTCTTGTCCTAGAGAGGTTAGGTTGTCTCATTGTTTTAGAAAATGGGAAATATTACCCCCCCCCCCCCCCCCCGTGCGAACTTTCCATACGTACATGTGTTCCTGATTGGTTAACGGAAAAGCAACGGAGTCTAGAGAGTAGAATTAATGAACCAGAAGGGGAAACTTGTCCTGGACGTGACAAGGTAATAACAAAATGTATAAAAGTAATATAGCAAGATAAAATGGAATGTATGACAAATATTTAATGGGAATATAAAATTAGGTGATTTTATAAGATAAATGAATAATAGAACAAGTAATTTTTGGGTCAAACGTAATATGTACAAGAGGTTATTATAAAAGTAATGGTATAGTTGTACTTGAATAAAGCGAGTGAGGTCGAATAGTTACATTTCACGTCTAGAGACGAAGAAATCCTATTGGAGGAGGAGCCTAAGTGCGGGTTTTTGCGCAGAAGGTCGAAACCTGCTGTGAACAAACGAACAAATGAGAGAGACTACAACCGACAAGTAGAATGACAAGAAAATAAATGAATAACACTGCTAATTTTAGCATGTTACGCTAACATTTCCGCAGCTCAATATTACCCTATTTTTTCACGATACATGGCCTTTGCAACACAGCCTCCAAAGTTATTAATCCAAGAAGGTAATGTATAGAGAAGAAAAGGCTTGTTTTACCATTATATACAGTTTTCCCTACCCAAAACCCTGAGTTCCCACTGGGGGTCCCCCATTTTTTGTAGGATAGATATATATATATTTCTGAAACTTCATTTGAGACGGGAAAGTCATTCTCGAAGGCGGAATTTTTTCTATAGAAAAAGTAGTTTTTGCCTAGGTTACATTCTCTTTTGACCTGCAACGGGGAGGGGGGGGTGATGTTAATGACCTGTTTCCTTACTAGCTTTAGTTAGGTTAGTAATTTATTAAATATTAATAAAATGAAAAATCAAATCTGTGTTCTAACAGTTTGCTACTAGTACTACACTACCTAAGATTGTTCTTGTTTTCATGTGACCCACAGGGTGGGTCTTAGTGACCTGTTTTCTTACTAGGTTAGGTTGGGATAGAGAAGGATGCATTCGAGCAATGTCTTTTTGTGTCGGTAAGATTCCTAAGTAAACATTATTGATGGTTCTCTGTAAAATTGAATTTGTAACACAGTAAAACTCTACCTATCACAGATCATTTCGGACAGAACATGTTTTCCTGTAGTAAATGGGATTTGACCAAATTTGATCTCCATTTCAACTGCAAACAAACAGAACAACCAGTTGACTAACTTTTAAGTAGCCGAACTGGTTGTGGTTGAAATGAAGATGAAAACCAGTTAAATCACGTTATTTTCGAGAGGAAAACAAATTTTCTGTTCAAATTTTTAGATATGAAGGGTTGTCCAATTCGGGCTCACTTTACGGTAATATTGAGCTGCGCACGCTAACATTAGCAGTGTCAGCATAACATTAGCATGTTACGCTAATAATAGTATGTTCCGCTAACATTAGCAATGTTACGATAATGTTAACATTAGCAACATTAAATATAATGGTTCATGTTCTGCCAAAGGCTCTCTTCGCTCGCATGTACTGGCAAGCGGTAATGTTCAGCTGCGCACGCTTAAAATTTAGTAAAACCAACGCTTTAAAATTCAAGAAAATAATGACTGACTTCTATGATCGGGACAACGAAACTTGTGGGTCACCAGGGTTTTGTGACTGTGTCGTCTTAACTTCTGTATAGCCATATTGCCGTTTCTTTTTTGTATTAGCTATCTTAAACGTTGGGCTATTGCATTATGAGACTTAAGAAAATGATCAACATTGGATGCGGTATCAAAGAATTCACCAGAATGCATTTAAGTATGGAATACTGGAGCCGTTACAAGTTTCTACAACTTCCATCATAAAATACACAAAAAGACTTAAAAGACTAACAAAGACCTGACTTGGAAAAAGGGTTGTTGGGAAATATTAACCCCCTCTGCAAACTTTCCCTACGTATGGGTTCGTGTTTGGTTAGCGGAAAAACGGAGTGTAGAGAGTAAACACGAGTGAACTTAAGGTAAAGTTTAACTCTATTACAGATTCTAATTTCGAACAGAAAGTATATCTTTTCCTGTAGTAAATGGCGTGATTTAATCGAATTTTACCTTTGTTTCAACCGCAAACAAACAGAACAACCAGTTCGACTAACTTCAAGTAGCCGAATTGGTTGTTGTCGCGGACGAAATGAAGGTGAAAACCTGTTAAATCACGTTATTTTTTACGGGAAAACATTTTCTGTTAAATTATTTGAATATAGTGGCTCTTGTTCAAATTCCGGCCTCGCTTCCCTCATCAAGAACGTATATACTGTGCATGCTAACATTAGCAATGTGTTGTTATGGTACTGTTACAGGGCAATCTTACCTAGGGAAAAAAGATTTTTTTTACTTTAGAAAAATTTCCGTGAGCTCCGTAATGTAACATTAGCTAGCAATGTCAATGTAACATTCTAACATTTGCAGTGTTTTTAATTAATTTTGTCATTTTACGCTTCAGTTGTAGTTGCTGTCGTTCGTTCGTTTATACATGGTACGTTTCGACAATCTGCGCATAATCTCCTCCCCCCTGCACATAGACTCCACCTCCACCAATAGGATTTCTTCTTCTCTATCTGCCAAATTTAAATATTTGGCTTCACTCACTTTATTCAAGTATGACTTGATCCAGTGCAACTATACCATTCCTTTTATGTAATACCCTCGTATACATTTTACGTTTGACCCCAGTATGTTTTATCAGATGCCTTATAAAATCACCTCATTTTATATTCCCATAAAATATTATTTATCATACATTCCATTTTATCATGCTATATTACTTATATACATTTTATTACCTTGTCATGCCCCTATTTCACTTGAATACTTGTTCTGGACAAGTTTCCCATTCTAGTTCATTCATGTTTCCTTACCCCCTTCCCTTATTTCTTTAAGTGGTCTCTTCATACCCCTCCGAACAAATCCTTTTCCGAGGAAACCTTTGTCCTAGTCAGGTCTTTATTTCAAGTGAGGTTTTTATTTGTATTTTGTGATGGAGGAAATTATAGAAAGCATTTACTAAATTTCATGGTAATTTTTTTGAAACTACATCCAATGTTGATAATTTTCTTGAATCACACGATGTAATACCTCAAAGTTTACAGTGCCCCAAGTGCCGTTCCTTCCTATTGTACAGGAAAAAGACATTCACGTATATTACTGCAATACCTAAACTAAGTTATCTAAAACAAAGAAGAAACGCTGATGTGGTTATCTAATAAGTTTCAATTTCTGGGTCATAAAAAAAGACATTTGTTTCTTTAATTTTAATGTTTTTAGAGTGCGAAGCTCAACATTACCTCTTTCCAGTACAAGTTTGTGACCTGGGAAGGGAGGGCTAGGGGTTGTGACCTGCGAAGGGGGTCTGGGGGCTTGCTCCCTATTAAGGTTTGTGACCAGGGAACTTCTAGGTTAGGTTAGCTGGGTTTGCTAGGTTCTGTACCCTTTTGTACCTTTTTATATATTGTGTAAAGGGTATATGGAAAAATGCTTTTAATTACACATGCTAATATTATGTTAGCAATGTCGTCGTAATATTGCTAATGTTAGCATTCGCAGTACATACGTGAGTTTAGTAACATGGAATTTGACAAGGTCATTATATTTAAACATTTTAACAAATATATAGCTAAAGACATTATATCTAAACATTTTAACAGAATATCTATAGCAAAAGACATTATATTTAAACATTTTAATAGAATATATATAGCAAAAGATTTTATTTAAACATTTTAACAGATTGCCCATAGAAAATGACTTCATTTAACCGGTTTTCACCTTCATTTCATCCGTAATAACAGCAACCAGTTCGAACTGTTGTTCTGTTTGTTTGCGGTTGAAATAAAGTTCAGATTCGGTCAAATCACGTTATTTACTACAGGAAAACATATATTCTGTTCGAAATGAGTATCTGTAATTCAGTAAAACTTTACCAGCAATGTTATGTTAGCATTAGCAATGTCACGCTAGCATTAGCAGTGTCGCGCTAACATTGCTAATGTTAGCGTGGCATTGCTAATGTTAGCATGGCATTTGACATGGCCAACGTTAGCTATGCTACGCATATTTGCAATGTTACGTTAACATTACCACTAGATATAATGGTTCTTGTTCCGCCACTGGCTCACTTCGCTCGCATGAAAATTAAACTTCAAGCTCTTATGTACTGGCAAGTGGTAATGTTGAGCTGTGCACGGTAAAAACATTTAGATTAAAGACATTAATGGCTGGCTTTTATGACCTGGATGACGAGACTTGTGGGACACAGGTTTTTTGAGACCGGACGTCTTAACTTCTATCTTTCCTGTACGATAGCCAGGAGCGGCACTTGGGACACTGTAAACGTTGGGGTATTACATTGTGATTTAAGGAAATTATCAACATTGGATGACTTTTGAAATTTCCCCATGAAATTTAGCAAATACTTTTAAGTATGGAATACTGCAGCCGTTAAGTTTCTATAACTTCCATGGTAAAATACAAAGAAAAACCTCATTTGATATAAGAAAGACCTGACTAGGGCAAAGGTTTCCACGGAAAAGGATTTGTTGGGAGGGGTATGAAGAGACCACTTGAGATAATGGAAGGGGGTTGGGAAGTATTAACCCCCACCCCTTTGCAAACTTTCCATACATATGGGTTTGTGATAAGTTAACAGAGAACAACGGAGTCTAGAGAGTAATCATGAAGGAACTAGTGGGAAACATGTCCAGAGTAAGTATTTATGTGAAGTTATTTAATGAGAATATAAAATGAGGTGATTTTATAAGATATCGGATAATAAAACTTAATTCTTGGGTTAAACTTAATGTATACGTGGGTATTACATTAAAGGAATGGTATAGTTGTACTGGATCAAGTCAAATACTTGAATAAACCTGGTAAAGTCAAATACTTGAATGAGGAGGGTGAAATGACTTGGACGAAAATGGGGAGCGGTTATAAGAGAAGAGAAATCCTATTGATGGAGGTGGAGTTTATGCGCAGGTCAAAATCTGGTATGTACAAACGATCGAACAAGAGCTACTACAACTGACCCGTAGAATGTCGTCAAATAAATGAAAAATATACCGCTAGTATAGGATATAGATTAAAAGCGTATTTTTCATTGGTTTATTATACATCCAAGAAGGTAATGTATAGAGAAGAAAGGGCTTGTTTTACCGTTGCATACCGTTTTCCCCACCCTATATCCCGAGTTCCCACTGGGGGGTCCCATTATTGGCGGATATAGATATATATTTCTGAAACTATTCATTTGCGAGAGAAAAGTGTAATTTTCAGAGAATGAACCTTATTCTATAGAAAGTAGTTTTTTCCCTAGGTTACCTTACCCTGATACAGTACAATAATACCAAACGGGCTATTACGTTGCGATTTAAGAAAATTATCAACTTAGGATGCCGTATCAAAGAATTGACCGAAATGCATTCAAGTATGGTATACTGCAGTCGTTACAAGTTTCTTTTAACTTCCATAGTAAAATATGCAAAAAGACTTCACTTGACCTAACAAAGACCTGACTTGGATAAAAGGGAGTGTAATAAATGATATTTAATGGTAATATAAAATGAGATATTAAAATTGGATATTAAAACTTGTAATTCAAGGGTCAACGTATTATGTATAAGTGTGTCGTTAAGTTTCTATAACTTCCTCAGTAAAATATGCAAAAAGACTTAACTTGAATTAACAAAGACCTGACTTGGACAAAGGTTTCCACAGAAAAGGGGTTTGGGGGTGGTGGGGTTGTGGAAATATTAACCCCCCTGTGTAAACTTTGCATATGTATGGGTTTGTGATTGGTTAACGGGAAAACAACGGAGTCCAGAGAGTAAACATTGAATGAACTAGAAAGGGAAACTACGAAATCTAGGCGTGACAAGGTAATAACAAAGTGTATAAAGGAAAAATAAAAAGATGAAATGGAGTGTATAATAAATACTTAATGTTAATATAAAATTAGGTGATTTTATAAGATCAAATAAATCTTTTAATTCAAGGGTCAAACGTATTATGTATACGTGGGTATTACATGAAAGGAATGGTATAGCTGTACTGGATCAAGTAAAATACTTGGATAAACTGGGTGAAGTCGTATACTTGAATGTGGCAGGTATAATGTAGAAAATGGAAGCAGTTATAAGAGGAGTAATCCTATTGGTGGAGGCGTTGGTTATGCGCAGAGTACGTAATCCTATTGGTGGAGGCGTTGGTTATGCGCAGAGTACGTAATCCTATTGGTGGAGGCGTTGGTTATGCGCAGAGTACGTAATCCTATTGGTGGAGGCGTTGGTTATGCTCAGAGTAATCCTATTGGTGGAGGCGTTGGTTATGCGCAGAGTAATCCCATTGGTGGAGGCGTTGGTTATGCGCAGAGTAATCCCATTGGTGGAGGCGTTGGTTATGCGCAGAGTAATCCCATTGGTGGAGGCGTTGGTTAGGCGCAGAGTAATCCCATTGGTGGAGGCGTTGGTTAGGCGCAGAGTAATCCCATTGGTGGAGGCGTTGGTTAGGCGCAGAGTAATCCCATTGGTGGAGGCGTTGGTTAGGCGCAGAGTAATCCCATTGGTGGAGCCGTTGGTTAGGCGCAGAGTAATCCCATTGGTGGAGGCGTTGGTTAGGCGCAGAGTAATCCCATTGGTGGAGGCGTTGGTTAGGCGCAGAGTAATCCCATTGGTGGAGGCGTTGGTTAGGCGCAGAGTAATCCCATTGGTGGAGGCGTTGGTTAGGCGCAGAGTAATCCCATTGGTGGAGGCGTTGGTTAGGCGCAGAGTAATCCCATTGGTGGAGGCGTTGGTTAGGCGCAGAGTAATCCCATTGGTGGAGGCGTTGGTTAGGCGCAGAGTAATCCCATTGGTGGAGGCGTTGGTTAGGCGCAGAGTAATCCCATTGGTGGAGGCGTTGGTTAGGCGCAGAGTAATCCCATTGGTGGAGGCGTTGGTTAGGCGCAGAGTAATCCCATTGGTGGAGGCGTTGGTTAGGCGCAGAGTAATCCCATTGCGCAGGAGGGAGGAGTTAATGCGCAGATAGTCGAAAACTGCTGTGTACAAACGAACGAACGAGCGACTACAACCGACTCGTAGAATGTCAACAAATAAATTGAAAATGTACCGTTAGTATAGGATATAGATAATCAGCTTATTTTTTCATCGGTTTATACAGCCAAGAAGGTAATGTATAGAGAAGAAAAGGCTTGTTTTACCATTATATACAGTTTCCCCACCCAAAACCACGAGTTCCCACTGGGGGTCCCCCATTATCGACGGATATAGATATACAGTATATATATTTCAGAAAATATTCATTTGCTACAGAAAAATGTCATTTTCAAAGAGAACAGACTTTTTCCTATAAAAAAAAAAGTATACCTAGGTTACATTACCCTGTAATACAGTGCAATATGAAAAAAAAATATATGTGGCCCAGCCATCACTAATACTAGAACCTGGCTGTGTATATTTCTTGGTTATTGGGATGAAGGTCCTTGCACTCCTGTCTTGTCCTTCTTTTTGACGGGGCCTAATAAACTTCTATTTAGAGATACTTTCTATCCCTCCAAAAAACATTATGATTTCCGTCTTCAATTTCTACTATGATTCTCTGACCACCAATGGGCTCTTGGTTGTAAATCCAGTCTGTCGCCTCACTGCAAAAACTACGCCAGTCTATACTTGCATGGCGGGACCAGTGCAAGCACTTAGGAACTTTTTCATGTTTGAACCTCTTGTCTAATCAATAATTAACAAATAATGCAATTTCCAGTGATAAATGGCTATTGTCTCAAAATGAACCTTGATATAAACTAACACTTTATTTTCGTCAACAATAGAACTGATGACGATCACTGCGGTGGTAAGAGCATGGACAATCTCAATCAGGACAAGTCACTCCCTTTGGCAAAATAGAGTGAGCCTGAAGATATTCAATAAAATTTTCCTAATCTGAAAGAAAATTTTTTTTTATAAAAGCCACTGATCAATAGCACAACCATTACGTGGCAGCTCAACAAGAGCTATGGTAAAGAATGGTGTTAATATACAAATTCAATAAATACCCGGTCTAACGTAGGTCACATGTCTTATAATAAATGCAATATGATCGACATATAAAAGTCATGTGATTAATACTATTGCTACTAATACATCACCAACGAAAATCATTAAAATTCATTGGAAATTTGAAAGCGTGGGAGGGCTAAAATAAGAAAATGCGCCGATGGGAGAAAAATCACAATCGTTGGTCAATTTGAGCGCGTTGGTGGAGCTTCAGCCATTACGTCATCAACGAACATATACATACAGATCCGAACGACTAGTGACACTACTCAAGAAATTTTTATTTGAAAAAAAAAAGGGATATTTTACTGAAAATCACATATAATGTTAGTATTTATTTTCCCCTTGTGTTTATGGTGTGATGTGAACTACATTCATACCCATTTTTGTATAGATACTTGCCATAGAAAAGTCCGTAGCCACATTTCAATATCCGCAGAAGGCCGATAATTGTGACACCGTAAATTATGCTTGGGAATACAGTACATCAAATATCTAAGGGAAATTTTCAGGATTCGTGGGATGGATATTTACCTTGTCCATACCAATTTTCATGTTGGTATCTGCTATAGAGCGACATCAATGGACGGTGCCAATCTCAAACAATAGCAGTCATGAGTTGCAGCTATTGATGAATTTTTGCAATAAAACTATCTTTGGGTGAATGTAGTTAGTAGGGACTGGGTGATATCTTTATTACAAGCCAAATCTTTTTTCTTTAAGGGGAGGATGTTCTTTACTATGATCCAATATACCATAATATGAAGTTATTTTATCATTTTAAATATATTTTACCTTACCAGGGCAATATTTTCTAAGTTCAGCCCGGTCCAAACGCAAGTCACGGATAGCTCCTGCTTAGTCTCCAAACCTTCCCGGTTGATAAAGCCCGTGTCGTCACAGGATAAGAATCTTTCGTTTTTACAATTTAATGCTGTCCCATCAATTTACATTCGTACTCCTCTGGGGTTTGTAGTTGGTTGGGACACGTCCTTTATAGTGGCATTTGATACTGCTATGATGATTATCATGAATTGTTAGGTAGGGGAAAGGTCGTTATAATGCGCCGTTCCCTGAAGCCACGGCCAAGTTACTCGTTTATTAAATTTCCCTCGAGCATTGTTTCCTGCCTGACTAACACCTGTTGGGTGGCACTCTGTTCGCCTATCAGCTGTTGGCGCCCGCTTGGAAGTGTATTGATGTTCGGACTTATGTTCTCGCTAATTGCAACAATCTACATTCTCAACCCCTTGTCAAGATTGTAGTTCGTTAGGACATGGCCTGAAATTATGCCGAACACTAATTTTATATATACAACCAAAGGTTAGGTTAGCCAACATCTAGCTAAGATTTTTCGGTAGATAAAGCCAGTGTCAAACAAACCACCCAAGCTAACCCTTCGTTTTCGTGTGCTTGTAGGCCTACTGTTGAGGGGTGCGTGATTTCAAAATTTCTACACCCCCCCCAACCTGAGATTGACCTGCACGAGGTCGACCCTTTCCAACGCTAAATGCCTTAGTGGACAGACGTGTACTCTTATAGATCAGCTTGAGGCTTTGAAGACAATAAGGTTTTTAGACCTACGGGTCTTTACTCGAATTACCCCGTAATTTTTTCATTCATTTCGAGAAGAGCCCTTAGGTGATTTAGGGGTCCCTGTGAAGGTGCGAGAACACGAGGATTTAGACTTCAGCGACTACGAATATTAAGGTAATCCTGAGTAACTTTTTTATTGTTACAATGTGGTTAAGTTATAATAGTGTTGCCCATACCTTTTTTTTTTTGTGTAGGAGAGAGACTTACGAAAGGGGTGTGGGGCTTGCCCCTGGCTAGGGGTTGTGACCTGGGAAGTACTAGGCTCAGTTAGGTTGGGTTTGTATGATAGCGACAGTGTTTTGGGGGTCGGGGGGGGTGGCGTTAGCCCCAATTACGTCATTACGAAGGCAAGGACACTGCTTGTAGGACAGGTTAAGGGGGGGGGGAAACTTTGGGTTAGTTGTCCATTTTTCTCGCACGTTTCAGACATGCGCCGAGTGGTCCTTGTATGTATATTGTTCGGACAAGCATTTACAAATTTAGTTAATTCATTATTTCATTCTGTTGAACTTCCGTTAAAAACTCGATAGGTGGTGATCTTTACTCTCTTTTTCTGGCGATCATGACCCTGTCCTAGTATATAGTTTGTTGGGACAAGTATTTACTAAACTAGCGAATTTAATACGATTTCATTCTGTGATCATTCCCTTGGAAAAGAGCCGATTTCGGACATTATTTACTCTTTTCTGGCGGTCCAGGGCCTGTCCCAACAAACTACAAAGGCTCCGATTTCTTGCAGAATGCCATAGGTTTGAGATGTGGTGGGTCAACTGCTATAATCTAGGTATTTTGAACGAGTATGATCTGTTTCTGGCTGAGAGCCATAGTTTTTGAGATGTTGGTTAGACTGCTTGCAGTAATAGGCGGAAAGCCACATGTCTTGAGATATGGTGGGTCTACTGCTCTAAGTATAAGTATTTTGAATGAGTATGATATCTGGCGGAAAGCCTTTTTTTTTTGTTTTTGAGATATGGTGGGCTGACTGTTATGATTTAGGGTTTTTTTTGAAAGAGAATCTTAATGATTTCTGGCGGAAAGCCATATTTTTGAGATGGGGTGGGTCGCCTGCTGTAATTATAGGTGTTTTTGAACGAGTGTAATAATGATTTCTGGTGGAAAGCCATATTTTTTTTTTTATAAATGTTGGGTCGACTGCTGTAATATTATAGGTGTTTTGAAAGTAATATTTCTATATTTTTCGAGATATGGTGGGTCGGCTGCTGTTATTATAGGTCTTTTAAACACATGTGATAATGATTTCCGGTGAAAAGTCAGTTTTTCTGATATGTAATTAAATATTTTTTAAAGGCGTATGATGATTTCTCGCGGAATTTTTTTTTTTTTTTTTTTTTTTTTTTTTTTTTTTTTTTTTTTTTTTTTAATATAGATGTGGTGACTGCTGTAATTACTGTACAGATGTTTTGAAAGCGTATAGTAATGACTTCTGGTGGAAAGCCATATTATTTGTAATGTGGCCAGTCGAATGCTTTAATTTTTTCTTGTTTAACTAGTATGATGATGATTTCCAGTGGAAAGGCATGGTTTTTGAGATGCAAGGGGGGGGGGGGGTTAAACTGCTATAATTGTAATTTCCTGAAAGTGTAATGATTTTTGGTGGAAAGCAAACTAACTGCAATCTTAACAAGGGCTAAGATTGTCCAGTAGGTTGTTGGGATTAATTTGAAATCTTTAGACAACAGGTGATACGCGAATGACGCACCGCCTATAAAGTCGGGCTGGGTAAGGTCCCTTAAATTTAAAAACTTAATCTGGTATTATTGATAAGTTCTACCACATCGCCAACCTCGGATATTTTTTGAAATTTCGCGGCCAACAAAAGCAGGCCTACAACTGCATAGATCTTTGAATGGTTGTAAGTACGATGTTAGACTGCAGCAAAAGAAAGGTTAGTTTGCGTGTGCTGATTGACACTGGCTCCTCAAACATCTCAACTCTGTTTACAAATAGGAATCTTAACAGGGTGTTAAGAATGCAGGTTATTGGGATTAGCGAAAAAAGTCTGAATATCACAGTTTTAAAACGCTGAAAGGGAACGACCCACCGCCAAACGGTTGTTTTTGAAGCCTAACAGGAAGCGGTCCTTTTTGGGGCCATATTTTATGTGAGTAGCTTGACTGCTGCTTCAGCTACCGATGCATTATAATGACACATTCCCTTCACGTTCCCTTCACGTTCCCTTCTTGAATTGCATAAGTATTACAGCAGTATTAAGTGCAAGTGTACATGTTTTTGGATAAAATACCCTTACAATATGGTATATCAGACCAATATAAAAAACCTTTTCCCTATTAAGAAAAACTATTTGACAAGTAATAAGAGAAATTTTGCGTGTCCCAACAAACTATATTAGCCCCGATTTTACTACGTCGATTATTATCCAGTGATTCAGCGTTGTGGGTTTGAACGAATATGCCAATAATAATTTATTGGAATATCCTAGTTGAAATAATCTTGGCAAAATGTTTATGTAAAACGGTAAAATGTTTATGTAAAACGAAACAAATGTGATCATATTCCCATAGAATATTTGTTTGCTCTTGTGTTTCCATTTTACAAACCACACTTATCCGCTCCTGTTCGTAGGTTTGTACGTATGTTTTCCAAGGGCTTGAGAAGGTGGTCCGAGGCTTGCCCCTCCCGTCAGGTCCATGATTTGTGTATGTTTGCGGGGATTAATATACTTACGATCTGAAGAAAATTTTCTGTTAAAGAGGATATTTCCAATAGGAAAATTCTAATTTTCTTTGAAAGTGACTTAAATATAGGACTAATAAATATATATGTATATATATATGTACAGTATATATATATGTATATATATATGTACAGTATATATATATGTATATATATATACAGTGGTACCTCTACATACGAATTTAATTCTTTCCACAACCAACTTGGGATGTAGAAAATGTTTGGATGTAGAAACTAATTTTCCCATAAGAATACATGGTAATTCATTTAATTCGTTCCTCAGCCTAAAAACCCATAATAAATGCTTAATAAATAGCTACACATAATTACACATAACAATATCATAACTGCATTATATGAAAGAAGCATGTAAAAAAGATAATTATAAAGAAATAATAAATAAAAAATGTGTTTTATTGCCACTTTACCTTAGAGACAGGCCAACGCAGGTGTAGGATTTGCTATGCCAGGAGGAGACGGACGATCGGCGAGAAGGTAGACATGGTGTTAACATGTTCTTTAAATAAATACTTTCTCTCTCTCTCTCTCTCTCTCTCTCTCTCTCTCTCTCTCTCTCTCTCTCTCTCTCTCTCTCTCTCTCTCTCTCTCTCTTGTTCTTCTTCACTCTTAGTGTTAGAGACGTCTTAATTTTTTCAGAGAGAGAGAGAGAGAGAGAGAGAGTGTGTGTGATTGATTGATTGATTGATTGATTAAACAAAAATGAGAGATTAAACAAAAATGAGAGATTAAACAAAAATGTGTTGTGTACATACGATTTTTAACGGCGTTAACGAGTTGAAAGACAGTTAAATGTAACTAAAAAAACTATATCAGCGAATCTGAATTCCTGTATTAACTAAAACAAATATTGATACAAACACACTAGTGTGCGTATACGCAAACACACATACGCACGAGGAGACACGATCGGCGAGTAGGTAGAGATGGTGACTGCGATAACATACCGTAACTGACACTATGAAAATTTTAATCTAACTTAGCTTATTTTTTTTTTTTTTTTATTTTTATATTTTATATTTTTTACATCTTTTTCTTTTGATTTTTTGTTTTCATCACTTTCAGTGACGAGTTACGATCGGCGAGTAGGTAGAGATGGTGACTGCGATAACATACCGTAACTGACACTACGGAAATTTTAACCTAACTTAGCTTATTTTTATTTTATTTTTATATTTATTTTAAGCTTATTTTTTTTTTATATTTATTTTTTACATTTTTTCTTTTGATTTTTTATTTTCATCACTTTCAGTTACGAGTTAAGGTATGTTTTCGCAGTCACCATCTCCACCTCCTCCCCGACCATCTCTCTTACTGTGTAGCAATTCTTGCACCTGTGTGTGTTTGTGCATACGCACACGAGTGTTTGTATCAATATTTGTTTTAGTTAATAAAGGAATTCAGATTAGCTGTTATTACTTTCTTAGTTACATTTAATTGTTTTTCAACTCGTTGACGCTGTTAAAAATCATATGTACTCTAAACACATTTTTGTTTAATCTCTCTTGGAAAAAAAAATAATAGACGTATCTAAGAGAGAGAGAGAGAGAGAGAGAGAGAGAGAGAGAGAGAGAGAGAGAGAGTGTGTGTTTTATTTAAAGAACATGTTAATGCTATGTTTAGAGAAAAACAGAAAGAGAGAAGTCCTATTTAAAAGACCTTGTTAATGCTATCATGGTTTTCTTTGCTTTACTTTTTTCTTTCTTTCTGTTCATCACGCTGGCCCTTCTCACAAATGATCGTTGCCAACGTTCTCTTTGTCCTTTATCCCTATCAACAAAAGGCGTTCTATCTCTTCCAGGGTATTGCTAAGATGTCTTGTAATAATGGTGATCGTCTTCGATGGTTATTTGCTTTAATGGCTGACTTCAGCTTGATGATCCTCGAGATCATAGGCCTATTCCGGCCATATTGTTTAGCCATACAGTATCACTCACATGCACACTGCTCTCATGTTTTTCTATAATTTCTTGCTTCAATTCTAATGAAAGAATTTCCTTCTTCCTGTACTGAAACTTAACTTCTTAAGCACCATGATTTTAGGTACGTAAAATCAAAAAGGAAATGTGTGAAAAGGAAGAAAATAAGCACTGTTAATAACAGACCAAACAGAGGACAACCACACGATACACAAGAATAGAGAACTGAGCACTCGACGCTCAGTGGCGTAATGTGTCGAAATAAAATTTGGGTGTAGAGTGAAAAATTTGCTCGAATTTTACTTCGGATGTTGGAAAATTCGGATTTAGATACGTTCGTGTGTAGAGATAACACTGTGTGTATATATATATATATATATATATATATATATATATATATATATATATATATATATATATATATATATATATATATATATACACATATATATATATATATATATATATATATATATATATATATATATATATATATATATATATATATATATACACATATATATATCTATATAAGTTTTCTGGTCGCGTCGTGTGTACACGCCGCTCAGTTCTCAGTGCGACCCCCTTTGTGTTTGATACCACGTGCTTCCCACATGGTCTGGATTCCTTAGCAAGTGTTTAGTGCCTTGCCTACGTTCTTTTGCTATCGCTCCCTTGTGCTTTACTAGTGTTTTAGTGCTTTCCCTTTTGACGTGCTTGTGTCTAGCAGTCTTTTGTGTTGTGCTATGGAGGACGCTCGCCGTTGTCCTGGGCCTAGAGCCGGTAAATCGTGTGTGGCTTTTCTGTCCAAGCCCGATGTGGACCCGCATACGCTGTGTACCTCTTGTAAGGGTAAAGCCTGTTCGTCGTCGGACACGTGTTCCGAATGTGCCGATTGGAGTGAGGTCCAGTGAGTGAAATTCGGCACCGAAAAGAAAAAGGCGTCTAAGAGGTCGCCAAGGAAGACTAGCTTATCTTCCCCTGCAACTTCGGCAGGAGAAGGGTCAGGTAGAGTCCATCCTTCACCCCCTGCCCTGAGTAGGGGATGAGGTAAGTCTAGGGAGGACAAGCAGTTGGCTCCTCTTTCCCAAGGGAGTGAGTGTGGGGGAATCTTCGTTTGCCAAGGCAGTTCAGGCGCCTGTAAGTGAGGGTAGTGGGGGTCCGAGGGACGCGGCTCTCACATAGGGGCCGCGTCTCGACGGAGGGCCCCATGTGGTCTAATAATATCCCATTTTCTTCGCCAGATTCCTGGGTAGAGGTTTCAGGGGCGTCAGCGACGGAGGACGCCGTCGGCAGAGAAGAGTCCCCGCAAGAGGATTCATTAGCTTGGGACATACCGAGGACGCCGCTGAGGTCCCCACTGGACATGGATGAAGGACTAAGCGAATCCTTCCCCTGCATGACTCGCTTGTCGGCGTGGTTACCGACGAAGACTTTGCTGCAGGAGAGTCTCCCAATACCATCTACGTCGGGCGTACGGCGTAGCCCCAAGAAAACTCTGTCAAGTACTAGATCTCGGTACGGGGGTAAGTCTTACTCGTCAGGGTGTGACTCCTTGGCTTCTTCAAGCGGTGAACGACGGAGACGCCAGAGGAGGAAGAGAGATCGCTCTGTGCGGAGGAACTCCCCTTCGCGGTCTCCCACAGGATCTTGGAACAGGAAGAATCCCTGTTCCCCTCCAACCAAAAGCAGGAGACCAGTCTCCCCGCAAGGGACGTGGGTTTTCGTCCCAAGCAAGAACCTGAAGGACCTTTCTAGGTCCACTAGATCGACACCTTAGCGGGCAGGAGACATTCCTCCTAGAAGGGCCTCCACGTGCCGCGCCAGGGAGTCGCCAGATGAGCGGAGGGCCGCGTCTTGCAGACCTAAGTCCCGTCCTGTAGACACTCAATCCGCCCAGCGGAGGGAGCCGTCGTCTAGGATGAGCAGCCTCGACAGGTCTCCCCATCGAGAAGTTAGACGGGGACGGACGCCTGCGTCAAACTATCTCACGGAGGAGCCCGTCCCGCCAAAAAAGGCCTCAAAGAAGAGAGAAGCGGCGGACGACTAAGATAAAGGGAACCGAGGGTCTCTTCATCACGGAGGCGCCCGTGACCTCGCATCGCCCCATCGTTCATAGGAAGGGGAAGGCGAGACGTCAGCGACGGAGGACTCCGCGTACAGGAGAGTCCTTTCCTTAATTAGGGGTTACAACAACCTGATAGAACCCGCCCCACAGGAGGAAGAACCCTGGACTTCGGGCCTGAACAGGTTCATAGCCGCCCCCACCCAGAAAAAGTCCTCTCTCTCCCTTCCCGAGGCCAGGAACGTGGGAATTGGAAGGACGCACATTGATAGTCATAGCCCTCAATAGCGACTCCTGCAGGGGCTATGGCTCTGCAAAGCTCTTATAGGGATTGAAGTCCCAGACAAAGTACTACACCTTGGAAGGTAGGCCGAACGGTGCGTGCAAGACCGAAGAAACCCTAGTCATCCTGTGCCAGGGCGTCTCCGACGAGAGGGCATCGTCAGCATCCACCTTCTTCTCCCCGTCCGAGTCGGTAATGATGGAGATGTCTAAGGACCTAGTGAATGTGGCATCCTGGCTGGATTGGTGGGCCACCACCCTAGTGGGCACCCAGATCCCTACAGACTCCATGGAGCCTGCCAAACGAGAGGCTCTGAACGAGTTGCTGGGGTCAGGTAGCCGCGCCCTTAAATTCCTGACTTTTCAGTCTTTAGCTCTCTCCGCAAACTGGGTTCTGCGGAAAAGAGACGTCCTGGTCAAGAACCTTCCCATTAATATTGCCGACAGGGAGGCGAAAGCCTTGAAGAACTGCTCCGTCTGGGGGGAGCAGCTTATTCCTACGGAGAAGGCGGAGGGAGTCGTGGAGAAGTTGGCTCAAAAGAGAGAGCTCCCTACCCTGAAGCCGCAGACTGCGCGACGCCCCGTCTTCAGGAGGCCAGTGACGGAAGCACCCGTGACCGCGCGTTCCGCACCAACTCAAGGAAGGCGGGAACCCTCATCAGGACAATGGCCTTCCTCTAAGATTCCCTCCCAAAGGGGATCCTCTACACCAACATATAGGAGCTCATACTCCTCCTCCAGAAGAGGCCAAGCAGGCCATTCCTCCCGTAGGAGATAAGATGGGAGGCCCCCCTTCCCTGCCCAAGCCTCAGGTAGGGGGATGCCTCAGACTCGCATGGCAAGCATGGAAGCTCCACGGAGCATATCCGTGGACAGTAACAGTACTAAAAGAGGGCTACAGGATTCCCTTCTTGGAAGAGCCACCCCCTCTTGATTCCAGCGTCACAGGCGGACTGGTTGGTTCCCAAGGACCCGGCGAAGAGAGCAGCGCTGGACGTGAAGGTCACTACGATGCTGCAGAAGGGAGCCTTCCAAGCAGTGAAGTTCCCGGGGCCGGGGTTCTACAGCCGCCTGTTCCTATTGGAAAAAGCGACAGGAGGGTGGAGACCAATAATAGACCTGTCAGCCCTCAACAAATATATCAGGAAAGTAACCTTCAAAATGGACACTCCAAATACGGTCATGGCGTCCATGAGGGAGGGCGACTTTATGATTTCTATAGACCTCAAGGACGCCTACTTCCAAGTACCTATTCACCCATCGAGCAGGAAGTTTCTCCGGGTGAAGTGGGGTGCCCAGGTGTTACAATTCAAGGCCCTGTGCTTCGGTCTTTCAACTGCCCCCCCAGGTAATCACGAGGGTCTTTACGACGGTCTCCGTATGGGCCCACGAACGGGCATTCGACTCATCAGATACCTGGACGACTGGCTACTCCTTTCATCCTCAAAGGAAGACTTGAAGCAGCAGGGCGAAGATCTACAATTGTGCAAAACCTTGGGCATCACGGTCAACTTGAAGAAATCGCAGTTAACCCCCATCCAGCAGGATGACGTACCTGGGCATAGTCCTGGATTCGTTACAGGTCGAGGCATTCCCATCTACGGACAGGCTGGGCTACCTGGATCGAGTGCTCCTGCCCTTCCTTCTTGGACATCCAAGAAGAGCGAAGGATTTGCAGAGGTTGGTAGGACACCTGGTGTCCTTGGAGAAGCTGGTACCTCACGGGAGACAGAACCTAAGGGTGGTTCAATGGAACTTAAAAGAACATTGGAACCAGAAAAGTTCCCCGGACATAGTGGTGCCACTCCTGCAGGAGACCAGGAAAGCCTTAGAGTGGTGGCAGGATCGGTCACACACCCTAAGAGGGATGCCGCTATCCTCCCAACCTCTGGAGGTCCTTCTCTTCACGGACGCATCGAAGGAATGGTGGGGAGCCCATATCCGGGAAAAGACAGCAAAGGGAACGTGGACGGAAAGGGAGAAGTCCCTACACATAAATGTCTTGGAAATGAGAGCGGTCCAAGAAGCCTGCACCCACTTCGAGGAGGACATGAGAGGGAACTCGGTGGCCCTGATGTCGGACAATGCCTCTGTGGTGGCATACGTGAAGGAGGGGGGACTTGAGATCAAAGGTGTTGTGCGAACTGGCCCTTCAGATCCTGAAATGGGCGGAGTAGAAGGACATCATCCTGACGGCAAGGTTCATTCCGGGGAAGAAGAACGTCCTAGCAGACGGCCTCTGCAGGGCGGGGCAAATAGTAGCGACAGAATGGTCCCTACACCCACAAGTGGCAAGCTACATTATCCTGGTGTGGGGGTCCCCGGTAATGGACCTGTTTGCAACATGGTTGAACGCTCAACTCCCCGTATTCTGTTCTCCTGTCCCAGATCTGAAGGCGGCAATGGAAGACGCCTTTCAGCACAAGTGGGACGTTCTAGACGTGTACGCTTTTCCCCCCTTCTCCCTAATAAGACAAGTCCTCAACAGAGTAAGGGCAGCAACCAACCTAAGGATGACTTTGGTAGCGCCTTGGTGGCCGGAGAGAGAATGGTTCGCAGACCTAAAGAGTCTCAGCATTCTCCCTCCCTGTCCTCTTCCCGACAGGTCAGACCTATTAAGACAACCACACTTTCAGTGGCTTCACGGAAACCCACAAGCCCTTCGTCTTCACGCCTGGAGGTTCTCCAGGCATATCTCCATGCTTATCAAGGCTTTCGAACAATCATGCCCTCCTTCCGCCCCTAGAATCCCGAGTTGGGACTTGGCGCGAGTTCTAGATATGCTCCGGAAACCACCATTCGAGCCATTAAAGGACATTGTTGACAAGAATCTCACGTTCGAGGTCTTCTTGCTAGCATTAGCCTCAGTTAAGAGGGTGGGTGAGCTACACGGACTGTCATATGAGGTGGAGCACTCTAGGGGATGGAAGGAGGTAACCTTTAAGTTTGTTCCATCCTTCGTCGCCAAGACTTAGAACCCCTCCGTATGGGATCCGAGGTTTGAGAGCTTTTCTATTCCGGCAATCCAAAATGAAGGAAACCTGGAGGACAGGAAATTGTGCCCGGTCAGGGTAATTAGGATGTACCTTATGAGAACGGCAAGCCTCCGCCCGTCTATTAAGAATCTGTTCGTCTCCTGGGGTAAAACGAAGAACATCATATCTAAGAATACAGTTTCGTTCTGGCTCAGGCAAGTGATCATGCAAGCCTACTCAAAGGAAGGACTTCCAACACCAGGGAAACTCAGGGCTCACGATGTTAGGGGCATAAGCACCTCCCTAGCATTCAAGAAGAACATGTCGGTAGCTTAGGTGCTTCAAGTGGGAACTTGGTCCAACCAATCGACCTTCACTGCGCATTATCTCAAGGACTGTACGAGAAAGTCCCTAGGTGGGTTTTCCATCGGGCCGGTCATCTCAGCCCTTCATACGGTTTGACAGCTCAAGCCCCAGGCTCAATCACGAAACATAAAGATCTAGACACAAGTATCTGAGTTCTACTTTTTCCCTTGTTTCTCACTTTTCTCGTACTATCAGTCGTCGTTAGGAATATCGCTCATCACACAAGTCTCAAGATTCGCCAATATCAAGCACAACGAAGACATTGCAGAAGGGTTAAGTGTTATATCACACTTAATGAGTCTCTCGTGTAGTTTATCCTACTGTCCATCGGGTTCTGGGGCTAAGGGCACTCCCTCCTCCTAAGGTGTAAGTCTCCTAAGAAAGTGTTTCGAGGTAAGTATCTGTGTCGGAACAAATCACAAATTCTTAGTAATTTGTATTTTTCCTAACATACTTACCGAGAAACACTTTTAGAGTTATGGCCCCCCCCCCCCAACCATCCCCGCAGTGCCTCACTGACCTAGAGTATTGTTCCTTACATAAAACTTACTGGCTGGGTCAAGTGCAAAGCCACGCGGCCGACCTCGGGCATTGCCCCCAGGTCACGTTCTCTCCCGCTAGCAGGTCACTATAGAGAATGGGAGTAGGGTAAACTACACAAAACTCTGGTCGTTTGAGAGGAGCTACCAGTAAACTCCTAAGAAAGTGTTTCTCGGTAAGTATGTTAGGAAAACATATAAATATATATATATATATATATATATATATATATATATATATATATATATATATATATATATATATATATATATAGTCTTTGGGCGGTTCCGCCTGGGGCTCTGATCCCAAGGTCGTTAAGAGAATCCAGACTTTAATGTATTAATATATATGGCTTCTTTGAAATATGAAAGAAACTTTTAAATGTGCAAAAATTTATCATTAATCGAATGCCAAGTCCCAAACCTACCAATTAGCTACGGTGAAGATGGGTTGATTTCAATTCTAAGTACAGAAAACCTGAATTTGACAGGTTTATGTACAGAAGAATTGTCATTGACCTTTATCTTTCTTCGTGGCTGAGTGGTATGGTCACTGGCATACAAATATCCTGGAAGAGGGTTCAAATCCCCGCCGGTATGATATTATAGTCTTTGGGCGGTTCCGCCTGGGGCTCTGATCCCGAGGTCGTTAAGAGAATCCAGACTTTAATGTATTAATATATATGGCTTATTTGAAATATGAAAGAAACATGTTTAAATGTGCAAAAATTTATATATATATATACATATGCATATACATATATATATGTATATGTATATGTATATGTATATATGTGTATATGTATATATATATGTATAGATATATGTATATATATATGTATAGATATATGTATATATATATGTATAGATATATGTATAGATATATGTATATATATATGTATAGATATATGTATATATATATATGTATAGATATATGTATATATATATATGTATAGATATATGTATATATATATATGTATAGATATATGTATATATATATATGTATAGATATATGTATATAGATATATGTATATATATATATGTATAGATATATGTATATATATATATGTATAGATATATGTATATATATATATATATATATATATATATATATATATATATATATATATATATATGTATAAATATATGTATATATATATGTATATATATATATGTATAGAGATATGTATATATATATATGTATAAATATATGTATATATATATGTATATATATATATGTATAGAGATATGTATATATATATATGTATAGATATATGTATATATGTGTATATATATGTATATGTATATGTGTATATATATATATATATATATATATGTATATATATATATATATATATATATATATATATATGTATGTATGTATATGTATGTATATGTATATATATGTATATGTATGTATATGTATATATATGTATATGTATATATATGTATATGTATATATATGTATATGTATATGTATATATATATGTATATATGTATACAGACTCGGCGTATTCCACCTGGTCCTCTTCATCTTCCGCGCCTTGGGCCATGAGGGTCTTCTCCGTGTCCTCCGAAATATCCGACATGTGTTCATCGTTCTCGGAATCCAGGCGACACTCGTGCATGGACTGGGCCATGATTACGTCTGGTTCCACCGCGATCTGGACGGTGGGGATCTGGTCTTTGGGTACCACAGAATCAGGGGAGGCCTTTGGGAACAGTAGGGCCCTCATTTCTTCAGTGGCCAGGTATGGTCCAGTGGCGTTCTTTTGGAAGCCACGCACCCACTTGCGTAGCTTATCCCGAGAAGCGTCCCTGATCTCCGCTGAGGGAGGGTTATGAAAGGCATCGACTAGGCGATCCTGGCAGACCGTACAGTTCTGCGGGTCCCAGAACTTCAGATCCCCTTTCTTGTTGGCACAAGGGGCGTGGGTCCTACACGCCGTATGCCCGTAGAAGTGCGGGCGCTTCACTGCACAGAAGCTGTGGTCACACTTCATCTGCTCCTCCTGTAAAAGAAAGAGAATATGAGTATGGGGGGGTCATAAGAATGACTCTTAAACTAAAGTTAAATATTAATCATTAATTTTAACTTGACAATAGGTGTGATGCACAGAGGAGGGCTGAGAGAGGATAGGTACATACTCCGTGTATCTCGCCCGGCTGGTTACCATAACCTTCATCCGAAGTGACCGAAGGCACAGGATAGAATTCAATATAGAATGCCCGTAGGGCAGTGGGAATTCTATTGGAAATTGTCAAGGATATAAGGCTGGGACTGAGGCCACTCAGTTCCAGAATTGGGGACTAGAAGATCCCATAGGGTAACGGTTTCCGGCAACCAGGCGTGCTAAGATACACACAGCATGCTGGAAATCTGATATGCAAGGAGACAGCATGATTACTAATAGAACGGTAATAAAATACCGATCCATTTACGTAAACAAGTCTTCTGGTTGCAGTGTAGGGCTATCAATATCAGATGATAGCTAGTAGAAGGGGGTGCAAGTCGCCTTGACGCCTCCGGAAGGCTTCGGCAGACCGCCGGAACGCCGGAGGCCGCTCCAGCAGAGTTTCTGGCATTTAGGGAAGACAATATAGAAGTAAAGAGTAATACCAGGATGGCGGCTTCCGGCAGCCAGAGGTTGCCGGCTTGGTGACAGGAACAAGGATGGTTATACCAAAAAGGAACCTTCCATCAGGCCGCCATGGCTATCTCACCCAAAAATAGATTTTTCGCTTCGCTCAAAATCCGTAATATATGTATATATATATATATATATATATATATGTATATATGTATATATGTATATATGTATATATGTTTATGTATAATGTATATATATATATATGTATATATGTATATATATATGTATATATGTATATATATATATATATATATATATATATATATATATATATATATATATATATATATATATATATATATATATATATTATATATGTTCATATATATATACATATATATTTGTATATATATATATTAGTTTAGTTTTAATTATAGTTAGAGTTTTAGTTTTAGTTTAGTTATAGTTATACTTATAGTTATACCTATACTTATAGTGATACTTATACTTATAGTGATACTTATACTTATAGTGATACTTATAGTTAACGTATACTTATAGTTAACGTATACTTATAGTTAACTTGTACTTAGATATATATATATATATATATATATATATATATATATATATATATATATATATATATATATATATATATATATATATATATATACATATACATATATTATATATATATACAGTACCCTAATATGTGGGTTGTTAAAGGGCTACTCAAATGGAAAACATTGGTCAAGGAAGGGGGGGAAAAATATTGGGAACCCACAAATGGTTGAAGGTAGATATAGGGTAAACATAGAAAGCTTTTCTTTATACACCATGTTCTGGGCTGAATAAGAAAACCAGGGAAAATTACAAAAAGTCTGCATCCTGTAATACATGATATTTAGGACTAGACATTCTGCAATCTTATTTACCAGTGCTCATTTGTGTGTACATACCTTGGTGTGCACTAACAATTTTAAGATGCATTTACGTCTGTTTGTGTGTGTACATCTACTCCTGTTTGTGTGTACTGTATGCATAGGTGTTTTATGTTGACCAATTTTACCCTTTTGCGCATTATCCTTGCTCCTACTGTTCAGATCAGATTCAGGTCGAGGCTTCGCCTTTGTGTTCCTTATTTTCACTAGTTTCTCTTTTCATCCACATTTGTACACTTTTCGCATGGTTGTTGGAGCTCAATTGCTTTTATTCTTATATCACTAACCTGTGGACAATATAACATGAAATGGTTAGCATTTTCTTCTACATCACAGAAAACATTTTATATTTCCTTCTTGGTGTCTGGTTTTTTATATTCAAACCCAGTGTTTGTCCTTGCTCTGAATAATAAAATTGACAAAAATGTGTTTTCATATACTTCCTCCTCCTTGATTTCACTTTTTCAGTTTTTATACAAGGATTACTCTATCCTTGCACTCCATTTCACTCTTCCATTTGCTTGTCCCATTCTCTTGTTCTCTTATGTCCTCTTTCGTACATCTCTTCACTTCTCTCATCGCCATCCCACATTTTTCAGCATACGTCTTCACTTGCATCCACCACTTCCTCTTTTTCTTTTATATCATTGACTTGCTGTTTGTATGTCCTTTTATCCCTTATAAATGCTATTAAGGTACCTCAGCTTTCCATCCATTACCCTTGTTTTCATAGCAGATGCTCCTACATCCCCTCTCAAGGCTACAAATGCTGTATTCTTTACACCCCCTAGTATCCTTCTATACATTCCATTCTCAATTCTCTGCATTTTTTCTAAGTTTCTGTAAAGTTAATCACATTTGTTCCAAATAATGTAGAAGGTAGCGCTACACTTTTCCAGGGTTTTCCCTATCAGTATTTTATTGCAACTTTTTTCTATGATTGAATGTGTAAGAAAAGCTAGCTTTTGAGCTTTTAACTATCATTTCACTTTTCTGTGTTTTGAACATACTCCTACTGTCATCTACCTTGATACCTAGGTATTTAATATAGCTTACTACTCTTATTTCCTGTTATTTGGTTTCTCCTTATTATATATAAGTACGCTACTTTTATATCTTGTCTTAACCACACTGCTTTCCTATATCTATCACTCTCCTTATCAATTCAGCACCCTTTATACTCTCGGCAAGCACTAGAACATCATCATCAAAAAATACTACTACTAGCTTTATAATATAATTTTTAAAACCAGTACCTTCCTTTTCTACTTGTTTTATATTATGATAGTAATTAATTTGAACAATGTTGTAGAGACAGTACAGCCTTGCTTTATTCCACTACTTACACTCAATTTTTGTTTTACTCTTTCCCCTATGTGTAACATAGTAGTCTCTCCCACATATACTTCAGCTATAGAGTTGATTATACTAGTATGTACTTTATATTGCTTTGTTTCTATCAGTGCTTCCCTTTTTATGGAATCAAAAGGTTTTTTGAAATCCAAAGAGGTAACAGAGTTTTTTCTTATTTTTGGCTTCGACCATGTACTGTAAGATGAATATATTATCCTCAATCCTTCCTCCCTCTGTAAATCCTGCTTGACTATCCTTTATGGCATTACAGTATTACTTTTTAGGTGTCGTTCTATTTCATCCTTAATAAAAGCCATGTATATTTTATGATACATTTGTGACTGCTATTGGTCTCCATTCCTTTGGTGTTGGTGTTTTTCTTTGGATTTTCAATCATACAACAAAAGCTAGTCTATATAGAGTGATGGTTTTGCTATTCACCAGTTGTCTTATACAATAGATATGACAAACATTAAAATTTGTCTGTATTTTGGGTCGTGTTATAACGGGAAATATATGGTGTAACTTTTTTGTTCTGGATTCTTTCCAGCTTTTATGGTTTTCTTTTCTGGCTAATTCCTCTTTGTAGCAGTTCACTAGTGTATTCTTGCGTATGTCACTTATCATAGCTTTGTAATAGTCTGGCAATTTGTTTGTTTTCCCATAGTTTGTTTTTATCATTTCTTATCTTCCTGGTCTTCTTTTTCTCATATAGTTATATCTTTCACCAGTATTTGTACTTTTCTTCTTATGATTGTATTTTTCTTCTAATTCCATTTTTAATCTATTAATTTTTCATTTCTCTTTTTTTTTCCTTTTTTTTCTATTAAGTTCCTTTCTTTCCTTAATCTTTCTCCTTATTTCCTCGGTTACCCAATGTTGTTCTTTGGAGTTCCCTTCATTAGTTACCCTTTTCCTATGTGGTAGCCAAATGTTCTTTTTTCATTTCTGCCATTTATGTTTAGCTCTTCAATGTTTTTTACATCATTGCTAATAAGATGTGTTGTTGCTATATGTAATTTCTTCCCACTTCCCTTTATTGTAGTTATTTTCTGTTATTTCCAATTCTATTGTTAAGTTGTGATCTGATATGTCTAATACTGTTTTATTTTCCTCTATTTCCATACATTTAAATTGTTTATATAGCATATTATTTGCAAGAACAAAATCAATACCCCACTAATGGTCTTGTCTATTCCACATGTATAGTCGTGAGCACCTTTCCTCTCCATTTAATAGCGTTAGGTCGTGGTTACCTATCCAATCTAGCACCATTTTCCAATTTCTGTCTACTTGTTGGTGTCCCAGAAGTCCCACGTGGCAGTTAAAGTCCCCCATTACTAGCAAAGGAGTTTTCTCCTGCTTTCTGTATAAATCTTTCACATTTGGCTTTCAATTCTTTATCTTTTTTTCCCCTTTATTTCCTGCTGCAAAATATACTAGTATTATCAGAAATACTAAGTTGTAGATTTTGTACTTTACCATTGTTATATCACTGTTTTGTTTCCATTTCCTCTGCTTCAGTGAAATCGTTATTTTCAAAAATTAACATTAACCCACCACCCTTTTTGTATTTAAAATCCCTTCTTTTTTCCATCTTTAACACACCTTTACTTAGTTGTATTTTATCTATCTTTTGGTGCGTTTGTCAAAGAAAAATATATGTATTTTATTCAGACTTTGTTTTGACAAATAGGATTACTTTTGTTTGTAAAATCTTTTTCCAGTAAGAGATATGACCCTTTCTGGGACATCAAAGTATTCTACAAGACAAGATACCTTTCTCCCCGGGACATGAAAGTATGCTATGCGACGAGAATTCCGAGATTACTTTTTCAATATCTAGGGGAAAGCCATGGTTTGTGAGATAGGGCGGTCCGACTGCTGTAATTATAGGTTTTTTTTAATGAGTATGATAATGATTTCTGGTGGAAAGCCATACTTTTTGAGGTATGTTGGTTCGACTGCTGTACAGTAATTTCTTGAGATAGAGTTTAATCCGTTCCGGGACTGAGCTCGTATATCGATTTGCTCGTATCTAGGATGAATTTTTTCCATATAAAATAACTAAAAAAAATCAATCTATTCCCACCCTCTGAAAAAAACCCTAAAAACTGTATATTACAGTGGAAAACCTATATTTTTAATTGTTGTAATCAACATCCTACGCTAACAAAATAATATAGCTATGAACTGGTTATGATGCTCAATGAAATTTAACATTACTGTATAATGGAGTTTTTACTTTTGAGACAGGTGAAGTAGGAGGACGGGGAGGAAAGAGACTTCGACGGCAATACGTTCGGTACGCAACACCTTTGTAACACTACGTAACATAACCTTAACTTCAAATTCAATGTAAATGAAATTAGCAACTTTGGTTACCATAAATGAAATTAACTTACTGTACACACACTTAAAAGTAAAATTTTAATCTTACGTTACACTAAACTTAATTCTACATTTTGTTTTCATTTTCATTTATTTACTTTTCTTCTGGCTTGGCTCTCTCTGCCTCGCTTTCACCTGCTCTCTTTGACGGCCTTTTTAAAAGAAACCTAGCCTATCTAGGGATGTTTCGTCTTGTCTCCCCTTCAAAATGTTACAACAATAGGCTAACACACGACCACTCTGCAACTTGTCCGGATGCCTCTTTTCTATTAAATTAGACTTCGCTAACATGTTTTTTATTTCTGCCGTAGAAAGGGCGCCCTCGTCTTCCACCACCACCTCACTACTGAGCTCTTGCAACACCTCCGAATGTTGCATCTCCTGGAGCTCTATCAATTCCTATGTTGTGAGCTCTTCCTGATGCTCCTCGACATGGGCGTTCAAGTCTGCCTCGTCTACCTCCAGCCCCATGGACTTTCCAAGAGACACGATTTCATCCATCGCTACAGGTTTTGGGGCCATCAGGGTCTGTCCTATTGAACCCTTCAAAGTCCCTCTCAGCGCGGAAGCTGGCCACAATTTCTTCCACGCTGAATTAAGAGTTAGTCTTGTGACACCCTGCCATGCATCGTCAGTAGTTTTTAAGCAATAGTTTTTAAGCAGTAGACGATATTGAAATATTCCTTCTAAAATTCCCAAAGGGTGAGATTGGTGTTGTCTGTGACATCAAAGCATTTCTTGAATGAATTCTTTGTGTATAGTTTTTGAAGTTAAAAAATAAATTGTTGGTCCATGGGCTGGAGGAGTTGTGTGGTGTTGGGCGGGAGGTAAAGAATCTTGATGAACCCGAATTCATCAAGAATGTTCTTTTCGAGACCAGGGGCGTGACCAAGGCCATTGTCAAGGACCAGGAGACATTTCATTGGCAGGTTTTCTCCCCCAAATATTTTTTGACTGCCGGACCAAAGCACAGATTAACCCATTCTGTGAAGAAATGCCGGGTAACCCAAGCCTTAGCATTAGCATTAGCATGCCACTTCGCTTGCAGTTTTTCTTTCAAGATCCTGTGGCTCTTGAAAGCACGTGGGTTTTCAGAGTGGTACACCAGCAATGGCTTGACCTTAAACTCGCCGCTGGCATTGGCACACAAGGCCTGAATCAACCGGTCCTTCATGGGCTTATGGGCCGATAGTCTCTTCTCCTCTGCCGTGATGAAAGTCCTCCTGGGCATTTTCTTCCCAAAAAGGCCAGTTTCATCACAGTTGAAGACTTATTGGATGAAGCCATGTCGGGCGATAACCGAGGCAAATGGTGTGACAAAGTCAGACGCGCTTTTCGCGTCAGAACTTGCTGCTTCTCCATGCCTCGCAACCAAGTGTATCCCAGTGAGTTTTTTTTTTTTTTAAATTGTCCAGCCAGCTACGACTGGCTTTGAAGGTTTTCACTGGTGTCGAAATCTCTCCTTTCTGGGTCGATCTGTGGCGCCGGGTGAAAAGAGTCCTTCTTATATACCTCTTCTGATAAAACCTTCCAATTATACCAGAGAAAGATAAAAGCATGGAATGCTGAGGTTACAACCCTCGCGCGAGCACCTTTAGGGTGTCGTGTATAAAGCAAAGGCGCGTGAAATCCACTATTCACAGGTTGTCTTCCATTTAGTTAATTCCTTCGTCAAAGGGATGGGCCGATACAAAGGCCCTTGCCAACCACCAGCGCCACACCACCCACGCCACGACGCGAGCGCCATCTGAACAACATCCTTCTTTTTGGACTGATAGAATAGTGTGTAATTTGTGGTGCTCTCGATCGTTTTTAACAGTCATGGATTTATTTTGTCATGTCCGAAGCTCCATCTTCACACATTCCAATGTTAAGTACCATAGTTTGTTTTGACAGTATTTTATTGTACCGGGCTTTTGTTTTATATCCAGTATAGTCTGTTTTATTATTCCCGTCTGGCCGTTCATGGCGGCCATTGTTTGTTCACTTGTTTGGGAATTCATCTTTATCTGCCCGTTTAGTACTCTGTCACTTAGGTTCTTGGTTAAGTCCCTGGCCTTATGCCTTTAGAACCGTTATTATTTTTATTTTTTTGTGTATTTATGCTCATGGTACTTTTTGCTAGTAAGTCCAGCCTACGAACGAGATAGCGATTTAGCTTTGTTTTTGTTTAGTAACCGCCCGAGGCGTTCGTCACTCGACTGTGCTATTTATTTAAAGTTTTAGCAGATGCTATTCTTCGATCGTAGTGTTATATGGATGTACATTTTTATTTTATACGTTTATAATAGTGTTGTGTGATTTTTAGTCCTGTTTTTGTGTCCAAGAGAGCGAGAGGTTGGGGTCCCCGTTTTCTGTTCGCAGTCACGAGTTACCCCTTTCTCTCGTTTTCTTTCTTTGCTCTGGTGGTTGAGCGGATTTCCCGTTTTGTGCGTTCAACGGGTTCTCCCTCCCTCACCTCTCCCCCTCGGGGTGGATGATAACTTACGAGTTACTTATTTTTCGTGACTTTTCAATTGTTAGCGTTATTTTGGTCCGTGTTCGTCCTCTCCCCGTTACGGCTCGGGAGTAGTTTATGAACGTTTTCCACTCCGCCTTGAGTTCTACTCCGGCTTGAGGGATTCTCAATGACTTTCGTTCTATTGTTATATTTATATATTGTTTACTACATGGGACGGGCTTCATATTGTTTAGATACGACCCTCCGGTGGCCCTTACTGCGGTCTCAGGCCACGGCCATATCCACAATAGCCATTGTTATTACAATTGTGTTTTTATTCACAATAATTATTCAGGACCTTTCTTCTCCCTCCGGCCTCACCGGAGTTTGTAAATACGCTTTGCTATGATCTAAACCTTAGCCCTTAGCTGCGGCTTGGCTTTTATATCTTCACAATTGAATTATTAGCCACAATTGAATTATTCAGAGTATCTCATTATCCTCCGGCGTCACCGGAGGTCGCCCATACACTTCACACTTATATTTGCCTTGCCTTTGGCTAAGACGGCATTATTCAGGACATCTCATTACGCTCCGGCTTCACCGGAGGTCGCCCATACACTTAACACTTATATTTGCCTTGCCTTTAGATAAGGCTGGTGTTTATATTTATTTTAAGGGCATGTCACTGCTTCCCCGACCCTCGCAGGTCGGCAGATTGCTTTTAAGTTATTTATCCTTATGTCATTAACAGACATTAGGTAAATTACAAATATACAAACATTTGGATATTATAGTGCCAACAATGGTTTTGGCCGAATAGCGATTTAAACGTTTGCGATTTAGTCTGTTAGTTTGTACTCGCCCCAGGAAGGCTCGATTTAGACTATATCCTTATTTATTGGTTAAGTTGTCGTTATTCTTCGTTTTTGGTTATTACAATGACTAAAAATTAAAAAGAAAAAGGAAAAATAAAAATAAAATAAAAACAATCAGTTTTATTTTACTTTCCTTATATTATTGTGTGATGTTAGCTTTTATTATGTAACCTTGAGAGTGAGAACATAGGGTGCTCGTTTATTAGCTCGAGTAAGGGAGGTGATTTTCCCGTTCTCCGTTTTTATACGTTCACGAGTTATTCAGGCCTCCTCTTATTATCAGAGTTGATGATAGTACGTTTAATGTTATACACGTTTTATTGATGTGGTTACTGTTAATATAGCTAACACTATTAGTAGGAACGTTGGTGTATGAATCATTAATTGGGTTCGATTTATACCGACACCCTTAGCTCCGCCTCGAGTTATGTTTAGCTCCGCCTTGAGTTATACGCCGCTATAATGGATACTCATTGGGTGAGAACTAGTCAGATATTTGGAGTGCAACGGTGAAATCCGGCACTCAGACTCCGGCTGAGACCTTTTTGCACACGAACCTTTGTCATGTTTGATCTCAATTACACCTTTCCGGCCCCTTTTTCATCGAATCTCCGGCTACGCTGGAGATAACTCAAACATTCATTGAGGTTAATGTTATCGTACCGGTGACGGTCACGATCTCACGGGGACTAGCCTTTGCTACCGGATCTCCCATACAAACAGAGATCAAGCAGACGTCCAGAACCGGAGTTAACAATGTGATACCGATGAGGATTTCACAGTTTCATTATTACGGTCCCTTTTTCATCGAATCTCCGGCTTAACCGGATATCGTACAGGCGATCAGCATTGAAGTTAATATTAGATTTCCTCTGGTTCACGTTGTCACTATGACGGACCTTTGTTTGTACCGGGGATGGTTACCGGAGATCCGGTACAGTCGGAGATCACTCAGACCACGGGTGGCCAATCTTTTGTTTTACCTGTAAAAAAAAAAAAAAAAAAAAAAAAAAAAAAAAAAAAAAAAAAAAAAAAAAAAAATTATTTATGAACGTAACTATGCCTATATTTATGCATGTATTTAATTCTAACTATGTATAAATATGGATAAATATCCATACAACATCGTGTTCAAATAGAATTTAATTATGCCTATATTTATGCATGTATTTAATTCTAACTATGTATAAATATGGATAAATATCCATACAACATCGTGTTCAAATAGAATTAAATTAATTATGCCTATATTTATGCATGTATTTAATTCTAACTATGTATAAATATGGATAAATATCCATACAACATCGTGTTCAAATAGAATTAAATTAATTATGCCTATATTTATGCATGTATTTAATTCTAACTATGTATAAATATGGATAAATATCCATACAACATCGTGTTCAAATAGAATTAAATTAATTATGCCTATATTTATGCATATTCAATCCTAACTGCCTAAATATAGCTAAATATCCATACAACATAGTGTTCAAATAGAAATACATTAATTATGCCTATATTTATGCATAGTCAATTCTAACTATGTCTAGATATGGATAAATATCCATACAACATAGTGTTCATATAGAAATAAATTTCCACCCAGTGGCGAATGCGCCAACAGTGTCACATTTCATGAATACAAGTGTCGCACTATACCCCAGAAGATAATACATTAAATAACTTGTCTTTAAAATGGCTTTTTAAGAGTATACAGCTGATCCCAGCCTGTGAATAGGATCGCTAACCAAAGTTCAAGGAACATCCAGACTTATGTCCCCTTTGTGTTACAGAAGGTTCGCCTGCATGGTTCCCATCAGGATGATGATGATTCTCTCTGGCCTGCAAAGAGAGGCTCTCCACCCTTGGGTATCGAAGTTGGGAAGGAATGCTCCATCTAGAGGTCCCTATCTCCTCGGAGTGTCCTCTCTAAGGTTGGACAACGACCCCATGGACGGGCAGGTATGTGGGGATGAGTTTTGAGCCTTCAGCTTTGCAATTACCTACGTCACCGACCTAGGACCATTAAAGGATCCTAATGTTCATGTTACCCTGCATAGACTGTGACGGCTAAAAGCAACACATTCTAAGGAAATCCAAGGGGCTATGACGAGCTCTAAGGTAGGGTGGTGAGTCAGTGCCGTTCAGGAACTCGGATATAGGTGGTACCATAAATCTGGAGGGCATAGACGTCCTCCCTCTGGGGGACCTAGATTTTACTCCCAGGTACTAGAATTCCCATTCAACGGATTCGTTCGATTGAAAGAGATTGCCTTGGTTAGCTTAGACAAGGTACCGAAGGTAATGGTATTATTTCCTAAAGGGCAGGCCCGATCTGTCTGGACCAGGATGTTGTCAGCCTGGGGGGTACGATAATTCCAGGCTCTGCCCTTCCAGTTCGACCTACACGTTTGTTGGTCTGATCGGGTCAGTTGTGGGAAGTACGTTCTGTCTGAGACCTCTATCAGACAGGAATTGATAGTCGGTTTCCCACTCGTCATCACAGCCTTCCTCTGGTTCGACGATTTTGTATCTGACCCCCCATCATCAGGTGGTCTACCTCACTGATTCCCCAGGTACACAGTCCAACTCCGTTGGGATGTTTTGCCTGCATGCAGCCCTGGATCCGAACCCTCAGGCTCCTTTCATGGACACCAGAGAGGAAGCTACAGGAGTAGAAGACAGTCCCGACATCAAGGCGGACCTAGGAAAAAGGGGGCTCGGAGAAGGGAAGGACCTAGATTCACTCCCTCACAACGAGGTGGTCCTGGTAGAGGGAAGACTTTACCACTTTCGTGACCATTGGACTCGGTCTGTGGGATCATAGCATAGTCTCTAACGGTTTGAGATGAAAATGGCCTCAAGGTCCTCCTCCTCCGCCAGTGACCTTCTCCCAGAAATACACTCCCGTCCTGAAAGAGTACACCACAGGGTTACTCAAGAAAAAGCAATCAAACGACTATCTCTTAGGTATGGACCTTACTTCCCCGTGGGACCGCCACCACCTCTGTCGATCTTACCGACCGCTATTAGCTTGCGCCTATAGATCGAAACTTCTCTTCTTATCTGGGTTTCCACCTAAGCAGGAAAGCCTTTGTGTTCAAGACATGCCCTTCGGCCTCAACATTGATCCCAGGATATTCACGAAATTGGGAGAGGCAGTGTTAGAACAACTCAGGAACCAAGAGATACAGATCATTGCTTATCTGGCCGGTTGGCTCATTTGGGCCCAGCCGGCCATAGAAGGTAACAGAGCTACGAAAGAATTTCTTCGATCGCTCGACAACCTGTGATTTCGGGTCAATCTCCATAAGTCTCGCCTTCGACCATCAGGCCACTTAGAATGGTTAGCCATTCAGTGGGACCTTTCGAAGCACACGTTGTCTCTCCCTTCCAAAAGTAAGAGGAATAGGTTCCAAGATCAAGAATTTCTCAAGCACAAACAGGTGTCCAAAGAGCCTAGAAAGTATCCTCGGCCTTTCCCAATTCACTTCAGTAACAGATCTCCTAATAAAAGCCAAACTCAAGACATCAATCGATTTTGGAGAAAGAGAGCTACAGTACCTATAAGAAGACAAGGTCTCGAAGATCCCCTCTGTCGGGAAAATGAGACTACGCCCATGGTCCGAACCGAAGAACCTCTCCAAAGCGGTTCCTCTACAATTCCCACCTCCACAAGTGACATTCCATTTAGCCGTGTCTCTAAGTGGATGGGGGGATTTCTCCGAACATCAGATGTTTCAGGTTCTTGGTCACTAGCCATGAAACAGTCCCATATCAATGTTCTCGAAGTCATGGCAGTGTTCTTGACCCTGAAGAGAGAGACTCCTCCGAGGTCGACCCACATCAGAGTAGTGTCAGACAGCACAGACGAGGTACACTACGGAAACGGGAGGATCCAAGTCACCCAACCTGAATCAGATCCTGGTCACTTTCTTCGCCTGGGCAACAGAAAAGAACTGGTTCCTGTCAGCACCTCACCTAGCGGGAGGCCAAGATGTGAGAACGGGCTCACTATCCAGGACGAGTTCCCTGGAGTCAGAATTTCACTCCGGTGGATACTCAGGTTCGTTCCAGGCATCCAGGTAGATCTATTCACATCTCAGATCAATCACAAACTTCCTTGTTATGTGACCCCAATCCTGGACCCTCGGGCTCATGCCATGGACGCATTACCCCGGGTTTGGAATCATTAGAGGAAGATTTCCCTATCTCTCCCAGTGAATCTTCTAAAAAACTTTAACACCGACTGCGCTCCTTCCGGGGCGCAGTGGTTTTAGTACCACCTCACTGCCCAAGAACAGTTGGTTTCCTCTCCTCCTCGAGTGGAAACTCCGTCCCATCCGGATTCCGTTCCTCAAACTGACCCGAGTATTCCAAACTCACTGTGTCAGATTACTCAAGGATGTCCAAAACCCTAACTTTGTGGACTACAGGAAGTTGGCAGCTCGTAGAGACTCGAACATTGAACCGGAAAACGATTTCTTACTCGAATCAGTCCAAAGGGACTCGACAATTCGCCAATATGATTCGGCCGTTAACCCCCAAAATAGGTGGTCCCCTTGGAAAGTTATTCCTCTTCTCCAAGATACTTTTCTATGTCCGGTCACCACTCTCAGGGCCCTTTTTAGCCACGACTGCTACCCGATCGTCTGGCCCCTTGTTTATCAGGGAACAAGGAGGTACCATTCCCATACGTGGTATTAGGCTATAGATCCTATACTTCGTTGGACAAGCCAATCCGGGATCATTTCCCCCAGAAGATGGACTTTGATGACCTTATAAAGTTCACGGGTTGGGAATCTCCTATGGTCTTCAAACGCCACTATCTAATGAACTTACAGGCTCTTAAATACCTAACAGTTGCAGCTTGGAGCCGTATCTCTCCCCAGTGATCTTTTGTTCTTCCTTTCATCCATCTCTTTTCTTCTCCCTCCTACCCGCCACTCGCACCACGACGCCGCTTCCTTGGTGGTTCGTTAGCCCTGAGTTTATTACATATTAGGTTATGTTTGTAACTATTATTGATTACCGTTGTTACAGGGTTGGGATATTCTTAGCCATGTCAGTTTTGTAGCATGTTTCCTCTGATACTCGGAGGCTTCCCTGTTATCATGTTTGTTTACCTTAATTATTTATGATTTTCTTTACATGGTGTTGTTTCTCTCCCCTCTTTTAAATTAGTTATTGTTGGGCTTGGAAGGCATTCTCTGGTACATTTTCACCCGGCGCCACAGATCGACCCAGAAAAGGGATTTTGACGAAGGAAAAATCTATTTCTGGGGAGAGACCTGTGGCGCCCGGTGAAACCCTTCCCCTTTATTTTACACAATCCCACCCTTTCCTTTCCAAGCCATCATGGCCAATACAGAAGGATGTTGTTCAGATGGCGCTCGCGTCGTGGCGTGGGTGGTGTGGCGCTGGTGGTTGGCAAGGGCCTTTGTATCGGCCCATCCCTTTGACGAAGGAATTAACTAAATGGAAGACAACCTGTGAATAGTGGATTTCACGCGCCTTTGCTTTATACACGACACCCTAAAGGTGCTCGCGCGAGGGTTGTAACCTCAGCATTCCATGCTTTTATCTTTCTCTGGTATAATTGGAAGGTTTTATCAGAAAAGGTATATAAGAAGGACTCTCTTTTCACCGGGCGCCACAGGTCTCTCCCCAGAAATAGATTTTTCCTTCGTCAAAATCCCTTTTCTTGGCTGCTTGCTTCTCTTTCAAGTCATCCTAGATTCTGCTGGTCTTCTCACATATGATCTCGTTCACGCTAACTCCCGCTAACTGTTTCTCCTTTGTGAAAATCACAATGAAGCTTGGAGAGGATGTTTACTCCTTTAGAAGGCTTGGTGTTCTTTATAGCATCCTTCTGCTTGAGGATGGTACATATAGTCGATGTACCCCTCATGGCGCGCCAGCTCAGTCGCTCTACGCCACTCCGGTTTTTATTTTATTTTATTTTTTTTTTTTTTTTTTATATATAAATTTCATGCTTCATCCTCAATTTCATGCTTCATCCTCATTGTCATCATACACTTTTTCTTTTAACTACCCTTGTTTGTACTTGCTTGCATTGGATCCATTGCTTATTTAATTAATTATGCACTGATTAATGCAAAAATCGCTTGGAAAAACAAAATCACTACCGCCGATGCTCTGAGATAACTTTACGCGACAGATCAGACTGGAAAGACAAAGCAATGCTGTCCTGGTGAGCAGCCTCTCGCACATGCGGCCACCTGGCGACCGCATAGGGAACTACCCCGTATCTCTAATTTTTCCTCGTATCTCAGGACTAATCTTTACTCAAACTCCTCGTTATCTCAATTTTCTTGTATGTTGAGACCCTCTTATTTCAAGGTATTACTGTATTATGATTTCAGGCAAGCTATATTTTTTGAGATATGGTCGGTCGACTGCTGTAATCCTAGGGATTTTTTTTGAACGAGAATGATAGATTTCTGCTGGAAAGCCTTAGTTTTTCAGATATGGCGAGTCGACTGCCGTAATTATATTTTTTTAAAAAAAGTATTATACTGTAATGATTTCTGGAAGACAGAAATGTTTATATGGTGATAATGATTTCTGGCGGAAAGCCATGCTTAGTGAGTTGTCAACCACTGTAATAATAGGTTTTTTGAACGCGTATGATAATGATTTCCGGCGGAAAGCCATATTTTTTTCAAATGTGGCGAGTCGAATGCTATTTTACTAATAGGAGAGGTCCCCTTTTCTGTTTCATTCGTTTGATGTCGGCTACCCCCCAAAATTGGGGGAAGTGCCTCGGTGTATGTATGTATGTGTATGATTTCTGGTTGAAAGGCATGATTTTTGAGATACAGTGGTGTGGGATAGACTGCTATAATTTTTGATTTTCTGAAAGTTAATGATTTCTGGTGGAAAGCAAACTAACTGCAATCTTAACTAGGGTCTGTCCAGTAAATTGTTGGGATTAGAGAGAACATGAATCTGAACATCACTGAATTAATTTTCAATCTTGCGATACCAGCTGATAGGCGGAAGACGCACTGCCAATAAAATCGGGCTGGAAGCAGTGTTTGGGTAAAGTCCCTTAAATCCTTTAACTTGATAATCGTCGAAGCATACAGCTGATTGATATTATTGATAAACTCTACCACATTGCCGACCTAGGATAGGTCAGTGTTGGGTCCTGAAATGCCGATGGAAGTTTAGAATTTTTTTTTTTTTTTGAAGTCGTGCGATCAACAAAAGCAGGCCTACAACTGCATCGACCTTTGAATGGTTGTAAGTACGACATTAGACTGCAGCAAAAGAAAGGTTAGTTTGGGTGCGCTGATTGACCCTGGCTTAATCCTTCTAAACTTCTTGACTATATGGTGCCAAAGCCAACCTTTGGTTGTAAATGTATGAGATCTTAACAAGGGGGTAAGAATGCAGGTTATTGGGAATAGCGAATACATAATTCTGAACATCACATATTTTTCAAACTCTGAAAGGGGAATGACGCACCGCCAAAGGGGTGTTTTTAAGTCTGGCAGGAAGCAGTGCTTGGGGCCAATTTTACGATGAGTAGCTTGACTGCGGCTTCAGCGACTGATGCATTATAACATCATGTGTTCTACCTAAATTTCATAACTATTACACTAGTATTAAATGAAAGTGTACATGTCTTTTCCCAACTAACCACTGTACAAACTTAACAGATGTAGGAATATAAATGGTTGGGACCGCTGATGGTAATGCTTCATAACCTGGGACGACACGGGGTCTTATCTATCTGGAAATTTCAAAACTAAGCAGGAACTACCCGTGGATGGCGTGCTGATGAGGTTGAAGTTTAAAAACATTGCTGATGGAAAGGTAAATCATATTATGGAAATGGATGAAATACCCGTATAATATGGTATATCAGACCAATATAAAAAAAAAATTTTCTCCTTTCAAGAAAAACAATTTGACAAGTAATGCGAAAGATATCACCTGTCCCAACTACATTAGCCCTGAATTTTACTACCTCGATTATCATCCAGTGATTCAGCGTTGTGGGTTTAAACGAAAATGCTAATAATAATTTGTTGGTATATCCTACCAATGTGGAAACATTGGTTAAGGACAGGTAAAGTAGTGGAATGGAAGGAGATATCATCTAGGTTAATGCGGGTAAGGGTTAGGTTGGGTAGGGAATGTTGGGCGTTTGTCAGTGCGTATGGGCCAGGTAGTGAGAAAAGTGAAGAAGAGCGGAATGAGTTCTGGAATGAATTAACTAGGTGTGTAGAAGGACTGGGTAGAAGGAATTATGTAGTTATAGGTGACTTAAATGCTAGAGTGGGCGCTGGAGAGGTAGAAGGTGTCATTGGGAAGTATGGCGTACCAGGTGAAAATGAGAGTGGTGAGAGACTGGTAGACATGTGTGTTGAACAAGAGATGGTAATAAGTGCTAGCTTCTTTAAAAAGAAAGATAAAAATAAGTATACATGGGTAAGAGTGGCAAATGGAAGAGTAGTAGAAAGGTCATTAATGGATTATGTGTTGATAACTAAAAGAATGTTTGGAAGATTGAAAGACGTGCATGTGTTTAGGGGTATGGCTAACGGTATGTCTGATCCTTTTTTGGTGGAAGGAAAATTAGTTGTAGCAAAAGAGTGGGGGAATAGAGTAGGTGGATGTAAAAGGGAGCTAGTGAGGATCGAAGAGCTAATAAAACCGGGGGTAAAAAGTAAATATCAGGAAAGGTTGAAAATGGCATATGACAAGGTGAGAGTAAGAGAAACTGGTAATTTAGAGGAGGAGTGGAAGTTAGTAAAAGAAAATTTTGTTGGGATTGCAAGTGATGTATGTGGCAAGAAGGTTGTTGGAGGCAGCTTGAGGAAGGGCAGTGAATGGTGGAATGGAGTGAAGGTAAAAGTGGAAGAGAAAAAGAGGGCTTTTGAAGAATGGCTGCAGAGTAATAGTATAGAGAAGTATGAAAAATATAAGAGAAAAATGTGGAAGTAAAGCGCAAGGTACGTGAGGCAAAGAGGGCAGCTGACCTGAGGTGGGGTCAGGGATTGGGTCAGTCATATGAAGAGAATAAGAAGTTGTTTTGGAAAGAAGTGAAGAGAGTAAGGAAGGCTGGCGCAAGAATTGAAGAGACAGTGAAAGATGGAAATGGAAGGTTGTTAAAAGGAGAGGAGGCAAGGAAAAGGTGGGCGGAATATTTTGAAAGTTTGCTGAATGTTGAGGATAATAGGGAGGCAGATATAATTGCTGTTCCAGGTGTTGAGGTGCCAGTGATGGGAGATGAGAATGAGAGTGAGATTACAATAGATGAAGTGAGGAGAGCACTAGATGAAACGAGAGTAGGAAAAGCATCTGGTATGGATGGTGTGAAAGCTGAGATGTTGAAGGAAGGGGGTGTGACTGTACTTGAATGGTTGGTGAGATTGTTTAATATGTGTTTTGTGTTGTCAATGGTACCAGTAGATTGGGTTTGTGCATGTATTGTACCACTATATAAGGGTAAGGGAGATGTGCATGAGTGTTGTAATTCAAGAGGTATTAGTTTGTTGAGTGTAGTTGGAAAAGTGTATGGTAGAGTATTGATTAATAGGATTAAGGATAAAACAGAGAATGCAATCTTGGAAGTACAGGGTGGTTTTAGAAGAGGTAGGGGTTGTATGAATCAGATTTTTACAGTTAGGCAGATATGCGAGAAATATTTAGCAAAAGGTAAGGAGGTGTATGTTGCGTTTATAGAGTTGATAGGGAAGCAATGTGGAATGTGATGAGGTTATATGGAGTTGGTGGAAGGTGTTGCAAGCAGTGAAAAGTTTCTACAAAGGTAGTAAAGCATGTGTTAGAATAGGAAATGAAGTGAGTGATTGGTTTCCAGTGAGGGTGGGGCTGAGACAGGGATGTGTGATGTCGCCGTGGTTGTTTGACTTTTATGTTGATGGAGTGGTGAGAGAGGTGAATGCTCGAGTGCTTGGACGAGGATTAAAACTGGTAGGCGAGAATGACCATGAATGGGAGGTAAATCAGTTGTTGTTTGCGGATGATACTGTACTGGTAGCAGACACAGAAGAGAAGCTTGACCGACTAGTGACAGAATTTGGAAAGGTGTGTGAGAGAAGGAAGTTGAGAATGTGGGTAAGAGTAAGGTTATGAGATGTACGAGAAGGGAAGGTGGTGCAAGGTTGAATGTCATGTTGAATGGAGAGTTACTTGAGGAGGTGGATCAGTTTAAGTACTTGGGGTCTATTGTTGCTGCAAATGGTGGAGTGGAAGCAGATGTACATCAGAGAGTGAATGAAGGTTGCAAAGTGTTGGGGGCAGTTAAGGGAGTAGTAAAAAATAGAGGGTTGGGCATGAATGTAAAGAGAGTTCTATATGAGAAAGTGATTGTACCAACTGTGATGTATGGATCGGAGTTGTGGGGAATGAAAGTGATGGAGAGACAGAAATTGAATGTGTTTGAGATGAAGTGTCTAAGGAGTATGGCTGGTGTATCTCGAGTAGATAGGGTTCGGAACGAAGTGGTGAGGGAGAGAACGGGTGTAAGAAATGAGTTAGCGGCTAGAGTGGATATGAATGTGTTGAGGTGGTTTGGCCATGTTGAGAGAATGGAAAATGGTTGTCTGCTAAAGAAGGTGATGAATGCAAGAGTTGATGGGAGAAGTACAAGAGGAAGGTCAAGGTTTTGGGTGGATGGATGGTGTGAAGAAAGCTCTGGGCGATAGGAGGATAGATGTGAGAGAGGCAAGAGAGCGTGCTAGAAATAGGAATGAATGGCGAACGATTGTGACGCAGTTCCAGTAGGCCCTGCTGCTTCCTCCGGTGCCTTAGATGACCGCGGAGGTAGCAGCAGTAGGGGAGTCAGCATTATGAAGCTGCATCTGTGGTGGAAATGTGGGAGGTTGGGCTGTGGCACCCTAGCAGTACCAGCTGAACTCGGTTGAGTCCCTGATTAAGCTGAAGGAACATAGAGAGTAGAGGTCCCCTTTTTGTTTTGTTTCATTGTTGGTGTCGGCTACCCCCCAAAATTGGGGGAAGTGCCTTGGTATATGGATGGATGGATATCCTAGTTAAAATAATCTTGGCAAAATGTTTATGTAAAATGAAACCAATAAGGTAATCATATGCCCATGGAATATTTGTTTGCTCTTATGATTACATTTTACAAGCCACACCTCATCTGGTCCTTTTTGTAGGTTTGTACGTACATTTTCCAAGGGCCTGAGAAGGTGGTCCTAGGCTTGCCCCTCCCGTCAGATCAATGACCTGGCCATGTTTGTGGGTTTTAATATACTTACAATCAGAATAAAAATGTAATTTTGAAGATGATTTTTCCGATAGGAAAATTCCAATTTTCTACAAAAATTAAATTTTTAGGGCTAATATACAGTACCTTGATATGTGGGTCAATAAAGGCGTACCGATGTGGAAACATTGGTTAAGGAAGGGGTTAAATATTGGGAACCCACAGATGGTTGAAGGTAGATGTAGGGTAAAGATAATGGTAAAAGAAAGCTTTTCTTCTCTAAATATCATATTCTGGGCTGCATAAGAAAACCAGGGAAAATTACAAAAAAGTCTGCATCCTGTAATACGGTGGTGTTTAAGACTAGACATTCTGTGAAGCAGTCTTATTTATCAGTGTTCATTGTGTGTACATACTTTGGTTGGCACGAACAGTTTTAAGCTCTGTGCATTTAGGCCTGTTTGTTTGTGTACAGTTATTTGTGTTTCTGCCTGTACTGTATACATAGGTGTTGTATTTTGTTGTATGTTAACCAATTTTACAGTTTGTGCATTAGCCTCGCCTCTTTGTTTCGACCAATAGGATTACTTGTGTTCGTATATTCCTTTTTCCAGAACGGGATGAGATGACTCTTTCTGGGATATCAAAGTTTTCTAAGAGAAAAGATTCCTTTCTCCCTTTGTCGTAGGAGAAATCTATGGGGTGTGATAGCCATGTCGTCCTGATGGAGGGTCCTTCCGGTAGCTTCCTACTGTATATTTCAGTGATGTTACAAGAGAATTACTGTCATGTATCACGGGGTTCTAACCCCCCAGAAGGACTATCCTAAGATATTGTGTATAATCAGGGACGTATCTGTAGATAAACATTGATATCTGCACCCCTAATAAACTTACCCTAGACTAGGAAACTAGGGGGAAGGATGGGTGAGGAGCTGTTCATATCCTCTTCCCTCATAGTACCACCCTACGTCACTGATGACCCCATTCTACATAGCAGTGTAACTGCTGTGAAAAGGCATCCTACGAGGAATCGGGGAGGAACAACGTAACGGGTGGGCCGTCAGGACGATATGGCTATCTCGCCCAAAAATAGAAGTTTCCTACGTCAAAATCTGATAATTGGGTTCAAGCCATGTCCTGATGGAAATGTACCAGAGAATTACATATGACCTGGTAGGAAGCCTCAGAGAGAGGTCCCAATACCGAAATGCACTTACAGGATTATTCCGTCAAGGCATAGGTATCACTGAACTAAATACAGTATCCCAGAACAGTTCGGAGGCAGTATTGACAAGTATGATGATCTGACAAAGAGGCAATAAGGACCAAAGGACAACCTTCCGCAACTGGAAAATCACCCGAGTTTAGTGTCGGGAACCCTAAGGAACCCGAAACTTTAGGAATCTTCATAGGTATAGACGTATGGATCAAATACCCGCCGGGAGAAATAAATCCAACTATGTTCGGGAAAGATAAATGAGGCACACTAAAAAGTATTGCCGCTAAGGTAATAATAAGCATAATAATATGGGCATAAAATAAAAGGCATGTAACAATTTACAGACTTTTATTCACAAATATTAGCGCAAAAGTTAACAAGCAATTATTATTAACAGCATATGGTAAATTTATGTACAAAAGAAAATAAATCTCATCCATACCCAGACATAAGGTAAAGTTAGGGGACAAATTCATGACATAAGGAACCGCAGGGAACGTATTACAAGATAAACCTGATCAATAGATAAATGATCCTATGTATAAAAATGGGTAATCACCCCAATAAAATGAGATATAGCTTAACCAGCATTTAGACAGTTGGGCTGCAGCACTGAAGGGACAAACATAGTTTCGAAGAGACTGGTGAACCTGAAAAGTAAATGATTAATTGCATTTTATTCTTTGTTCCCTGAAGCAAAAACAAACTGTTCAACTCATTGCTAATAATAAGCTGGCGGAGTGCCCTTCCCGCAGCCACCACAAAAAGGCATATCTCTTCCAATTGCCTCGGGTAATGCCTGAAGAAAACCCTAGTGGACTTGCAACCAGTATATGCCTGCAGTCCCTCAAAAGGACATATACTGGAAAAAGTTTGAGGACGCCACTTTCCTAGGGTCGTGACCCGATGGCATACTAGCCGGGTCCGCTCTTCGTATAAAGTAAGTAATTTTTGCTCTTAACTGTTTCAGAGACAAATCAGACCCTGCTGTTTCCCCTTGAACAATTGACCACCCTTAAACTGTACTGTTCCTAGTAAATAAATTTTTAAACACTGCATTGGACATAGGAAGGGCTCACCTGGTAGGGAAACTATTTTCCATGAACCCCAACATTTGGAATGGCGTCATCTGTGACTAACAGTAGTACCATGAGGGGAGAGGATACGTAACGGCTCCCCACCTATCCTTCTCCCTAGTTTCTTAGACTGGGCCAAGTCTATTAGGGGTGCAGATATCTATGGTTATCTACGGATACGTCCCTGATTGTACACAATATCTCAATGATAGTCTTTCTGGGGGTTAGAACCCCGTGATACCTGATAGTAATTCTCTTGTAATATCACTTGCAGAAATATTATCCAGTAGGAAGCTGCCAGAAGGACGACATGGCTATCTCGACCAAAAATAGATCTTTTCTACGTCAAAATCCAGTTTTTATGACTATAACTGGCAGCAACAATATTTATAAATTAATTTTGATAATAATTTAAGGAGTTTCAAACTTAATTGATGATACCTAGCATAAAGCCATAGCTTGTCAGTTATGGTAGCAGAATCACTGGATATCTGCCAGAAATCTTTAAAAAAGAACACCAAAATACATTAAAAATAATTTTCTACTTACCTGTTATTGTATCATTCTACAATTTTTTTTTTAGTAAAATATTTACATACAGGATTTAAAATGAAGACTTGTTCCAAGCCCATGTGAAGGAGAGCACTTTTGGCAAAAGCATGGCAGCACTTTAGGCAAAAGTACGGCTAAAGTATCGTAAAATATATAAAATGAAAGATACTGTATTCATATATAGTTTATATACATAAATACATATATACAGTTGGGGGCGAAAGATTTGTCGACACATCAATTTCACAGAATATCTAAAATCTAGACGTTGGAAACTTGGAGGCAAGATTAAAGTCCCCGTGTGTGGGGAGGGAAGTTACGGAAGAAATAAAAGGGTGAAGCTTTCACAGGGGTGAGGGAAGGAAAGATTGGTGATGAGCAAAGTACTAGTTTTTCACTTGACAAAATTTCTTACCTTTGCTCCAATTCATAATAGCGTTTTGATATTCTATATTTTTATAATCTGGAGGATATGATCAAAGTATTAAAAAACCTGAAATAATTAAGGCTTCTTGAAACCACCACATAGTCTGTGTTCGTAAATGATAAACCTGCCCTATTCTGATGTGCATCCAGTATTGTACAATTAATTATGATGATTTGAAGTTGAAGCTATCACGGTTGGCCATAAATTTGATTAAATCTTCTGAGAAAGTTTTCTTTCTGGATTAATGTTCTTTTAAACTTCAACCAGGATATGTCTGTTAAGGTTCTTGTACAGTAGAAAAGTCTTTTTAAAGACATCTTTATAAAAGTCTTCTTTTTAAATACATCTTTATAAAAGTCTTCTTTTTAAAGACATCTTTATAAAAGTCTTCTTTTTAAAGACATCTTTATATTGCTCTAACATTTGATATCTGCTAATAGTTTCTTTATTTGACACAATATTATGTGAAATAAAATCTATAAGATGTTTTTCCAGTAGAAGCTTGTATTGGTTGATAGTTTTGTTAACTATTTCTGTAATATATTCAATTGTTAAAATACCAGGGGATTGTCACAAACATACGGGTTAGATGATTAACAGATTTAGGAATTTTTGTCTTTCATTTAACAAATCAAGTTAACGCTTATTTCAAATTTTGGTTTTCAAAATGCCAAAAAGTTTTTAAATTTTTGTAAATCAATTATATCTTATCTGTGAAATAACTACTTCGCGGATTTTTTCCATAACCCATATATATATATACATATCGCGGATTTTCTGGAAATTTCGAAAATACCGCGATATCTGAAGACCCCAAATACGATATTACGTTACCTGTAATTCCATTAATACTGTAATTAGTAATATCTGCTCTTACTGATTGGTCATTGCATTACATATGACATATAATTAAGCACAGAAAGAAATAAAACACGAAAAGAGAATGTGATCATACGATAATTCAGTACTGTATCAGTACGTAGTAAAATTAAATCGAACATGAAATGCAAATCAGATGCAGTCATACCATATTAGAATGGTGTAAGGCTGCTGATGGCTAC
>NC_090766.1:29241681-29256681 GCF_036898095.1 Palaemon carinicauda
TCTTCCGCGCTAACTTCCAGCCCCATGGACGTACCTAGATGTACGATGTCAGCCTCCTCAGAATGCTGAATTGGTTCAGGATCGTCAACGATCTCGGCTTCTCCTCCAGGCTTCCCGAACCCCTCGAAGTCTCGTGCAGAGACAGCATCAGGCCACAGCTTCCTCCAAGATGAGTTTAGGGTACGCCTCGAAACTTCCTGCCAAGCGAGATCGATGAGTTTGAGGCATATCACGATGTTGAAGTGATCTTTCCAAAATTCACGCAGAGTGAGGTTTGTACTCTCTGTGACTTGGAAACATCTCTTGAAGAGATGCTTCGTGTACAATTTTTTAAAATTAGAAATCACTTGCTGGTCCATGGGCTGGAGGAGAGGGGTGGTGTTAGGCGGTAGATACAGGACCTTTATGAAGGAATACTCGGCCTGAAGATATTCCTCGAGGCCAGGAGGGTGAGCTGGAGCATTGTCCAACACCAGCAGACATTTCATAGGGAGGCGCTTTTCTTCCAAATATTTTCGGACAGTCGGACCGAAGCAGACATTCACCCAATCAATGAACAGTTGCCTCGTTACCCAGGCTTTTGCATTCGCCTTCCACATCACGGGAAGGTTCTCCTTAATGACTTTGTGGGCTTTGAAGGCTCGGGGATTTTCTGAATGGTACACCAGCAGGGGCTTTATCTTGCAGTCCCCACTGGCGTTTGCACAAAAAGCAAGGGTAAGCCTGTCCTTCATAGGCTTATGTCCGGGTAGCCTCTTCTCCTCCGCCGTGATGAACGTCCGACGAGGCATTTTCTTCCAGAAAAGCCCAGTTTCGTCGCAATTGAAAACTTGCTGCGAACTGTAGCCTTCCTGCAGAGTCAACTCGTCGAATGTTTTAACAAAGGCTTCGGCGGCCTTCGTGTCCGAGCTGGCTGCCTCCCCATGCCGTACCACTGAATGGATGCCAGTCCTTTTCTTGAACTTCTCGAACCACCCACGAGAAGCCTTGAACTCTGGGGGTTCCTGCTGGGATGTTCCTGCTCCTTCTTCGGCCTGAGCACGCACGAGATCACCGAAAATGGCGGAAGCCTTCTGGCAAATTGTAGTCTCAGTGATGGTGTCTCCTGAGATCTTTGTCCTTGATTCACACAAGAAGCAGCCTCTCCATCTCGTCATGCACGTGCGTTCTCTTGTTGGAGAAAATAGTGACGCCCTTAGAAGGTGTTGCTGCTTTGATGGCCGCCTTCTGCTTCAGGATGGGCCTATCGTAGACGGATTCCGGCCATACTCCTTGGCGATCGCATGCCAGACTCGTACTTTTTAACGATTTCAAGTTTCGTCTCCATCGAGAGCATCGTCGTCTTCTTCTTTCCTTCGGCAACATTCTTGGGACCCATGGCTACAGTAATACGTAATATAATACACTACGTAACGTTATATACAGTCTATGTATAGTAAACACTAATACAGTACAGTGCACAGTAACGAATGTTTATTAACGATAACACGTGGCGTACGAATGTACTGTATATTAACACTAAGTCAAACAAGCGAAAGCACACAATGTCTGTTAACGATACCGCGGTTGGAACGAAAAGAGAGAGAGAGAGAGATGAACGCCCGTGCGTAGGCAAGCTGGGATAGTTGCCGACCAATAGGAAAGCAGGATCTTATGGCGTCAGCTAGCGTCTGAATAGGGAGATAACCAATGGGTGAGCGGGAGGCTGTAAGTGAGTCTACCCAAGTTCAAAGTCAGGCGGCGCGCGCTTTTTAAAATTACGCTCGGCGAAGAGTTGGGAGCTCGTAAGGTTTTCGTATCCTGAAATTTTATCCGTATCCTGGGGCATAAAAATCTTCGAATCACTTTTCGCATCCTGAATTTTTCGTAAGCAGAAACTTTCGTATCCAGTGGTATCACTGTATATATTTATATTTATGTATATATTTATATATATATTTATATTTATATTTATATATATTTATATTCATATATTTATATTTATATATATATATTTATATTTATATATATATTTATAATTATATATATATAATTATATATATATATATTTATATATATATATGAGCCTAACAAGGTCATCAAAGGCCCAATCTAGGGTCCTGACCTGTTCCCGGAGGACATGGTCAATAACGTCCTTAGCGAAGCTGCAAGGGTTAACCAGACCCTCAAGGTTCGGTGGGGACTGATACCCAAATGTAAATTTGAGCCATCCAGCAGCCAAACTAGAGGCAGGAAGAGACAGAGGCCTTTTCAGTCATTTCAGGGTCAGCAGATCCAACAAATGGTCCAGACGATCCCGGTACCACAAAGGCACAACCTCAAGAGCAATACGTGTGGGTCCCTCAATCACAAGTAGTGTCTACCTCCTTTGCGCCTTCCCCAGCCTTTAACCTTATCTATGAGAAACACAAGGTGTGTTCCATGGGTACAATAAACATGCCAGAGGTAATAGGGCAAGAGGAGCCTTTCGCAACAGAGGCAGCGGAAGAGCCTACTCTAGAGGCAGAGGATTCCGTGAATCCCGGGGAGGTAAATCCACTACAAACCATTGAGAATCCTCTGGTAGGGCGAAGGCTATATCTCTTTCGGAACTGTTGGATATTCAGCAATTGGGTTTACAGCATAATTTCCAAAGGTCTGGGGTGGAGTTGGATAGAAGGGCCCCCTCCACCAACCAGCTTTCATTAACCCTTTTACCCTCAAAGGACGTACTGGTACGTTTCACAAAAGCCATCCCTTTACCCCCATGGACGTACCGGTACGTCCTTGCAAAAAAATGCTATAAAAATTTGTTTTTCATATTTTTTGATAATTTTTTGAGAAAATTCAGGCATTTTCCAAGAGAATGAGACCAACCTGACCTCTCTATGACAAAAATTAAGGCTGTTACAGCAATTTTAAAAAAATATACTGCAAAATGTGCTGATGAAAAAATAACCCCTTGGGGGTTAAGGGTTGGAAATTTCCAAAGAGCCTGGGGGTAAAAGGGTTAACATCCAACAGAAAAGTTAGTTCTATATGAAAAAGATCTTTTACGAAAGATTGCAATAAAAGAAGTAAAATATATGAAATGTCAAGGTCGCTTGTTCAGCGTGCCAAAGAAAGACTCAGACAAGCGAAGGGTAATTTTGGATCTGTCTCTTATGAATTCTTAAATTCCATGTGACAAGTTCCATATGCTAACAGTCTCTCAGGTGTGGACCTTACTTCCCCGTGGGGCCGTCACCACCTCTAGATCTTACAGATGCTTACTATCATGTTCCAATAGCAAGACATTTTCGTCCGTTCCTAGGTTTCAAGTTAGGCAACCAAGCATATGCATACAAAGTAATGCCATTCGGACTCAACATAGCACCCAGGATATTCACCAAACTGGTGGAAACAGTAATCCAAGAATTACAAACCCAAGGAATACAAATAGTAGCTTACCTAGACGACTGGCTCATTTGGGCAAACAATGTCGAAAATTGCCTCAAGGCAACAAACAAAGTAATAAAATTCCTACAACAGTTGGGATTTCAGATCGACTTCGAGAAGTCACATCTAGTCCCAGAGACGAAATTTCAGTGGCTAGGGTTACAATGGAATCTGAACACACACACACTGTGTATCCCAGTAAGCAAGAGGAAAGAAATAGCAAGGAATACAAAAAGTTTTCTCAAGGACAAGCTGACGTCCAGGAGAAAACAAGAGAATCCTAGGTGCCCTCCAGTTTGCCTCAGTAACAGACATATTACTGAAGGCCAGACTGAAAGATATAAATAGAGTATGGCGGTCCAAAGCAAGCAGGAAAAATAGGAGACAAAATAGCTCGAATCCCACCAATTCTGAGGAAAAGACTTCAGCCATGGACAAAAGTAAAATATCTAGCAAAATCCATCCCATTAAAATTTCCACTTCCAACACTGGTCATTCACACAGACGCCTCTCTAACCGGCTGGGAAGGGTACTCCCAGTACAAGAAAGTCCAGATACTATGGTAGATATCATTTCGTCAACTTCATATCAATGTCTTAGAGGCCATGGCAGTATTCTCGACTCTAAAGAAGCTTACTCCAGCAAAGAAGCAACATGTCAGACTGGTGCTGGACAGCAAAGTTATAGTCCATTGCATAAACAGAGGAGATTCCAAGTCGAATCACATAAACCATGTAATGATAGCGCTATTTTCCATGGCGACAATGAACCATTGGCATCTGTCAGCGGTTCATCTAGCAGGAATACGGAATGTAGTGGCAGATGCACTTTCGAGGACAACTCCGCTGGAATTGGAGTGGTCACTTTACCTAAAGTCATTCAAGTGGATTTTATCTCGGGTTCCGGGTCTCCAAATAGACCTGTTTGCAACTGAGTCCAACCACAAACTAAAGTGCTATAGCCCGCAACGTGGACCCTCGGGCTTATGCCACTGACGCAATGTCATTGGACTGGAATTCTTGGGAGAGAATTTACCTATTCCCACCAATAAATATGTTAATGAAGGTGCTAGACAAACTCAGAACTTTCAGAGGCTAAGTAGCTCTGGTAGCCCCCAATTGGCCCAGGAGCAACTGGTTTCCCCTACTGGTGGAACTGGGTCTCCATCCTCAACGGATTCCCAATTCAATACTAACACTAGTACAAACTCGCAGTGTGTTAACTTCCTCAAAAATTGTGTGCCCTAACTTTATGGACTTTATGAAATTTGCAGCTCAAAGAGATGCAGATATTGATCCCCAGAATACCTTATTTTTAGAATCAGATAATTGAGAATCCACCCTTCGACAGTATGATTCAGCTGTAAAGAAACTCGCAAAGTTTTTAAGAGACTCGGAGGCTGAGATGACTGAATCTGGCAGTAACCTTTTTTTAGAACTATTTGAATCAGGCCTGGCAGCTAATACTATTACAACAATTAAATCAGCCTTGAAGATGATTTTCCAAATTGGATTTAATATTAACCTTACAGATTCATATTTATCGTCCATCCGGAGAGCCTGTACCAGATTGAAACCATCAACTCACCCTAGCTCAGTTTCCTGGTTTCTGAATGATGTACTTAAATTGGCTTCTGACACTCTTAACGAGTCTTGTAATTATATACCATTATTAAGGAAAACCCTGTTCTTAATGAGCCTAGCATCTGGCGCCAGAATATCAGAGTTTTCTGCCTTGTCGAGAGATCCAGGTCATATTGAATTTCTCTCGTCAGGAGAAATACTAATTTCTCCAGACAAAAGATTCTTGGCAAAAAATGAGGACCCTCAGAACAGATGGTCCCCCTGGAAGATTGTTCCACTTCCTTAGGACCCATCTTTATGTCCAGTGAACACACTGAAAGCATATTTAAATAGAACTTCCAATAAGTCCTCGGGGCCCTTATTTATTAGAGAAAATGGAGGAACCATTACCCTGAAAGGGATCAGACAGCAGATTCTGTATTTCATTAAACAAGCTAACCCAGAATCATTCCCACATGTTCATGATATACGAGCAGTAGCTACATCCATTAATTAATTTCACCATATAAATTTTGATGAACTGAAAAGATATACTGGCTGGAAGTCCCCAGCAGTTTTTAAACACCACTTTTTAAAACCTTTGGAAGCCCTAAAATTTGCAACAGTGGCAGCAGGGAATGTGGTCCCTCCTGAAAATCATGATCCATAATCATAAGGTCTTGTTCTATCTTTTCTCTTTCCCTCTACCTGCCTTACCTATTGTCCCTACTGTAGTTTTTTGTTTTGTTTTTTTCACCTGGATCGCACCCTTGTGTTGTCAGATTGTAAATAGTTATTTAACCTTACGGCATTTATTTGGGCATCGTATTAATCTCCCCCCTTTTACTTCCATAGATTGGAATCCATTGTTGTAATTACCTAGTTTAATTTTCTACCCTTTATGATAGGGAATTGTTAAAACAACTTATTTTTGAATAATTTTATATTTACATATATATATTTACAATTTGCATTAAACCATGTTTTTTTTACTTTAGATTTTAAATTATTTTCCTTCTCGGGTGTTGGTCTCCAAGCTTCGGGACCATTTCTCTTGTACTATTTCACGGAGCGGCACAGGTTGAGCCCAGAAAAGAGATTTTGACGAAGGAAAAATCTATTTCTGGGCGAGAAACCTGTTCCGCCCAGTGAACCCACCCACTGCTTTCCCACCCAGAATTGGCCCAAGCTTGGGTGCTATGAGGAGTGAAGATGATCGCGTGGGGGGAGGTGGTAGTAGTAGCGATCAGTAGTGGAATGTAGAACGGCACCTCGCAGTAACAGGGGTATTTGAAGATGAGATATCTAAATGGCACGAGACCTCTGACAGTGGTTTTCACGCCCCAGTTAGTTATACCGACACCTTATATAGGTGAGAGAGAGCTGGGTTCATCCCTGGCATTCCAATGTAACTTTTTTTCTGGTAATATATAGCAGTTATATACCTTAGAAATTATGCTAAAAGGAGCATTTCACGGAGTGGCAGAGGTCTCTCGCCCAGATATGGATTTTTTCCTTCGTCAAAATCCCTTAATTATGATGGCTTTGCAGGTAAAGCACCTCTAAGCCAATAAAAAAACTAAGTATCTGAGTCTATTTGACGTGACCCGACATGACAAAATCTGGTATTTGGTATACCTAGAAACATCAGTAAAGTTATTGATGTTGGTGGTCAATAGATATCTCGCTAAAAACTTTTCAATTACTTTTTGTATTCATTACAAACTCAAATTATTCTACTTTATTTCATATTGATATACTACTAATTTTCATAGTTATTTCAAACATTAGATTAAGATATATTTAATCTACAAAATCTTGATGTCTTGATGTCCCAGTTGTAAACCATAATTGCCAGTACATTCTCAATGGAATGTAGGTTTTACGCCTTTGCTGGCTAACTTCCATTTCTGCGTGATGATTGTTGACTATAGTTCTCACTGAACACTTAAAAAGGGCAATACAATATAATTATTACGAATCTTACAATAATTTGATGCTCCACATCCAAACCCAGAAATTAACATGACTCTTCCACTCTTGCTCCTTTATTTAATATTCTTTGTTTCGTAGGGTGTTTCCTATCTCCAATAGTCTTAATTGTGCTCTTACAGAAGGAAAGTGTTTTTCATGAGGAAAAATTTAAGGCAACATTTATCTCACTGTTGTTGGTTTCCTTATCAGAGGGAATATAGCAATTAATTTTATTAAGTTAAATCTTATTTAATACTTATTGCCATCAGGGCATTAGATGACTGCTTTGTTTCATGGATGCCTCGTGACCCAGCCAGTAGGTGTGTATACATTCACAATTCCTTGCCCTTTTGGCTCGTACTTTTATAATTCAATGGTTTCTTTACAAATAAAGTATTGCTTAAGTTTTAGATAATTCAATGTCCTAGCATGGCTGTAGTTCTCCTAAAAACGTTTTCTTAATCTTGAGAGCAGCTAAATGTTGTAGAAATTTTGTTCAGTGAATTAAATTTTGTTTCCACCCAAGCACCTCAAAGGGCAACTATGTGGGAACTGGAGTAGGGAAAATTTACTAGGGAATCTATAAATAGTCCTTCTGCAAAGGCCAACCCAGTAGGAACTGGAGTTTGATAGGGAAAATTTACTAGGGGATTCTATAAATAATCCTTTGGCAAAGGGCAACCCAACGGGCTTAGGAGTTGTATAAGGAAAAATTTACTGGGGAGTCTATAAATAATACTTTGGCAAGGGGCAATCCATAAATAATTCTTGGGCAATGGGCAGCCCAATGGGAACCCTAGTTGGATAGGGAGAATTTACATAGTAATCTATAATGAACCCTTTGGCAAAGGGTAACCCAATGAGAACTAAATAATCCTTCTGTAAAGGGCAGCCCAAGGGGAACTGGAGTTGGATTGGGAAAATTTATTGGGAAATCTATAAATAATCCTCTGGCAAAGGGCATCCCAATGGGAACTGGAATAGAGAAAAATTGATTGGGGAAACTATAATCTTTTGGCAAAGGGCTACTCAATGGGAACTGGAGTTTGATAGGGGAAAATTTACTGGGGGTTCTATAAATAATACTTCAGGAAGGGGCAACCCAATGGGCACTGGAGTTGGATAGGGAAAATTTACTGGGTAATCTATAAATAATTCTTTGGCCAAGGGCAACCCAGTGGGTATGGTATTTAGGTATGAAAAATTTACTGGGTAATCTATAAGGAATACTTGTCCAAGGGCAACCCAATGGGAACTCTAGTTAGATAGGGAAAATTTATTGAGGTAACTAGAAATAATCCTTCGGCAAAAGGGCAACCCAATGGGAACAGAGTTGGCTAATGAAAATTTGTTGGAATCTCTAAGTAATCCTTTGGCAAAGGGCAACCCAGTGGGAACTGGAGCAAGGAAAATTTACTGGGAAATCTATAAATAATCCTTTGGCCAAGGGGAACCCAATGGGAACTAGAGTAGGATAGGGAAAAATTTACTGGGGAATATATAAATAATCCTTTTGCAAAGGGCAACCCAGTGGGAACAGAGTTGGATAAGGAAAATTTACTGAGGAATCTATAAATAATCTTTTGACAAAGGATAATCCAATGAGAAATGAGAGTTGAATGGGAAAAATGTTTAATCTACTGTTGCACCGTCCCTGACTGAGGAACGCCATACTGAGGTTAGAGTCCTGCTCAAATTCTTGAGTTCCTTTGGTCGATCAACCTTGCCATCCTTGTGAGCTAAGGATCGGGATTTGGAGGAGCTTACAGGTCTATCGGCTGAATTATTGCCTGGGTCTCCATGTTCCTAGCATGGGTGGAGAGGGGCCTTGGGCACTGATCATATGTATACATGGTTAGTCTCTAGGGCAATGTCACTGTCCCCTGCCTCTGCCATTTGTGTGCGCCCTTTAAACTTTTGAACCTTTCAAGGGCAGCCTGAAAGCCAACCCAGTGGGAGCTTGATTTGGTTAGGGAAATTTCCTGGGGAGTCTCCAAATAATCCTTTGGCAAAGAGCCAACCCAGTGGGAACGAGTTGGAAAGTGAAAATTTACTCGGGAATATACTGTATAAATAATCCTTTAGCAAAGGGCAACCAGTGTGATCTGGAATTGCATAGGGAAAATATACTTGGAGTCTATGAATATTGGTAAAACAAAATTTTTTTTCTCTACATGTATTTTCTGGGATGCATAATAAGTCCTATAAAAACTGCACGAAATATCGCCATCCTATGCTCCCAAAATATTTTTAACTAGACATTCCACAACGAGCACGTGTCTTCCTATGTTCATGCGTGCCCATACCTTTCTGCCAGTTAGCCACTCCCTCATTTCCCTCCTTTCAATAGGAATACTCCAGTTTTTTCATTTGTACATAGCCCCTACCTTTTAATAGTTGAAGAGGTACCGTTTTCCCGCTACTGTATATCAAAGTATGCTACCCGATTCCATCCCTCCCCCGATGTTTTAAAGTATTCTACCTGAAATTAATCCTACCAATTGTTGGTGTTCACTAGATCCTCCTTTTTTTAAAGTTGATTTTGCGCAGGATTGCCCATAAATACTATTACTTTAGTTGCCAGATACATTTTCTTTTTTCTTCTACAACTAGATATTCAAATACACATTTTGATTGAATCATTCTTGTAGTTGCTAAGTAACCACAGTGCATGCGGTGCAGGACACCTGCTCATGATGCTCTTCTCTACACCCCTGGTCGGAAAGTTTGAAGATATCTGCACTACTGCAGTCGGATATACTTTCTTCAGCATAGCTATCGTTATTTGGGAGTTGCGATTAAGTGCGTCATGGCTGATAAGCCAAATATGCCTTTTTTGCCTCGATTGATGCCCTTGCACGATCTACGTTAATTGGTAGAAGTTGATCCGCACCCTGTTTGTCCCTCTTTCTGTGGTAAGAGGTATTTAGGGGAATCGCCATGCGAGTACTGAAAGGAGTGGCCGTTTTCCCACAGGTGAGATTGTTCCCATCGCAAACTTTCTAAGCAAGACGGCTTTTCTTAATGTTCTGCCAGCAGTGGCAAGGAACGAGAGTTTTCTGGTATGAAAGTTATCCCCCAATCAAGTCTTTAGTGTCAGGACCCATCAACTCCCATTGTTGATAATGTGCAGTATGAACTTCTGTACTCGTAGCAAATTCTTGGGTAAGGGCTAGATCTAATCTTGGTTTCCTTAATCTTGATACCCTGTTATGCAAAGATCTTACTCTCCTCAGACTGTTCAGTGGAGATCATACATGTCCGATCATACAGGAGATCTTTCCTCTTGGAAGTTGACTCCAATACAAGCTTTTAAAGTATCTCTGCTCTTGTCTCCAGTTCTCTCCCACAAGCAAGGCTTGCTGCGTCCACCCAAGAGTCTTTGCTTCCATCTCTTAAGTTTAGTGTGACAAAACCCTCTTTAAATCCGCAAATTTTGTATGTTGATAATTCGGCCAGTCCGAACGCCTCTGCTCTTCAATTATCTATTAATAATTCGGCCAGTTTAAATGTTCTGCTTAATGTGTACGCGCTGCTGCTCTTAAGCATGATGACTTCACTCAAAGCGCTGCCATCCCTGTGCGCGAGGTAGCTCTGCAAGTTGGTTAGGCCAAAAAGTCCCAACTGGTTGTCACTGCCATACATGTTAACGTATGGCATGATCTTGCTAAAACCTTTCAAGGTAGTATGTGTTCGTAATACTTCTAGTGTCCTGTATTCAATGGAACAGCATTTTATTTCAGGTTCCTTCCATTCAAGTACAGAGAATGGATAAAGGGCTGGGAAGAGTTTCCCCTCTTCCCACGAGTTACACCTCCACTTGATACAAATAAGGTTACTTTTGGTAGACAACGTAGGCGAGGCCCATGCTGTAGGCATTCCAGATGGAAACCTACAGAGTTCCTTCTCACCTCGAGGATAGGATTCAGAAATGACAAAGAAAAGGATGGACCATTGATGAAAAATCAAGAATCTAGCGATAACTGTTGAAAGTAAACAACCAGTTATCCTGAAAGTGTAACAACCACAGTGTAGCAGCTGATATCTGGCTCAGAGGCTTTGCAATTTATTGAGATTGTGCCTCGTCCACAGACTGAATGAACATCCTCCCATGCAAACCGCAAACGTACAGTGCCCTATTGATTTGATCTTCCCACAATCACAAGGCCCCAGATAGGGGTTTGGTTTTGGCGCTCTTTAACCAGACTAAGGATACACTAGATTCCCTCAATACGCAATTTTGAATGAAAATTCCCTCTTAAGGCCAGCAAGTCCTTGGTTACCTCTGTTGGCCCTTTCATGCAAGGAACATTTTATGTAAATCTGGCTTTTTTCAGAGCCCACTCCCTATTGATGCTGATGTTGCTAACCTGGCTCTGTTATCCAATCTTCCCTCAATTTTTGCAGCTCCTGAAATGACGAACATGGAGGTAGCAGGTATATTTGCAATTTGAAGCCTGCTTGTGACTAGACCATTAGTATAGAACAATATCCCTATATGAGGTCACAAAAATCAAAAGAAAATGTCCTTGAGGAATTTGTCATTCAAGGGCTATATCTATAGAATTCTTTTTACACCAGAACTTTTACCTTACCGGTTTGCACAACAGTATCTTAAGAGCCACGGCACAGTCTTAGCCAAAATTACTAGACAACTGTCACTTATGGAGAAAACTCTGTTGTCCTGTTCTCTGGTTTGCATGTAGCTACAGTTATAGAGAAGTTAGAGATTGGGATATACCCCTAGCTTACCACCAGTGGGGGATGCTTACAAAGCATTTGACATATCCTTTGTTCAGGATATTGAGTCTCCATAACCTGGCTACCGCCTCTGACCAGGACTCTAGATCCTCCAACAATTCTATACAAAAGGCTTGGTAAATGGCCTCCTCTTATTAGAGGTTGTATCCAAATTGTTGGCCAAATGAGACGTGGAGGAAGTCTTGAAAAATTTGAATGTTTGTACTACAAACAAAATTCAAAATGTAGATTCTGGCCACCTTTCACCAAGCCATCAGGAAGAATTTCTATTTTCAGGTCCCAATTCATTTTGCCTCTTGGAAGTACCCAAGGTTTCTCGGTACCTAAGGTTTCTCTTTCGGGACAAGATTTTTCAGTTCAGGATGCTATGCTTTGATCTGATAACAGCCCCCTCAGGTTTTCATCAGACTTTGCTTGTGTCACAACCCGGACTATTGTAATGGGCATCTGGCTTTTGAGGTACCTTGTAGACTGGTTGCTCCTGGCAGAGTACAGAGCTTAAAGTTCTTTTGTTGGGATACTGATCTAATCTTAGATATTTGCAAGGAGTAGGGATTAAGTGGACCTGGAGAAGTCCAACCTCGTCCCTCAACAGTCCTTCGGGTACCTGGTCACAGACGTATACTCTGTTCAGGACCAGAGCTTTTCCATCCGTTAACAGGGTCCTGAGATTCTGAGAAAAACTCTCTCCTTTCCATGCAGTTGCAGTTGGCTCTGATGAACCATTGGTCATTGACAAACCACCCAGCTGTTATTACCACAGAAGGTTGTGCGGACCTTCGTGGATGGCCGAGAGGAAAACCTGTTAGCAGGAACCCGCCTTCATGCTCCTACACAATAACTTAACTTTTGTTCTCGGATGCTTCTTGCGAAGAGTGGGGTGCTCACCTAGGAGGGACCTAATATTGGTCGTTTGGTCAGGAGAGGGGAATCTGATTTTAAGACTTACACTTTTTGGCTTAGGACTTTGGCCATGGCTGTTTTAAATCAAAGAAATTGACTCATAATTTCCGATGCTCAGTGTTTTAATGCGCTTTTAATGTTAGCAGTTTCAACTGATGCAGCCGAGGATCCATGGCTATGCTAACTTTTGTTGTTAACCACTTTACCATTTCTTTTTTTGAAATTCATGTAACTGCAATGGGCTACATGATGGGTATTTTTGGGAAATCCAATCACCAGCAGTCACAATGAAGAATAGATAACTTGGGTATTTGTGACAGACAAACAGAGAAAGAAGGAAAAAACTGAGCGAATTAGTTTCTAGTCAGTGTGTTTAATGGCACCTTTGTCTATGTATACTGTACTTGCTTAGATTTCCATCAAATGATACTTTACTCAAATAGTACTTTACTCTAAACGCTTTTGTACTTCTTAAAATAGCCAAACAATCTAAAAACTTATCACCTGCTAAGCTACAACCCTAGCTGGAAAAGCAAATGCCATAAGCCCAGGAGCTCCAACAAGGAACATAAAACATACCAGATATATTCAGAGATTCTGTTGAAGAATAAAACATTCGTGCACCAAAACGTTCTGCACCAGAAAACCAGCACTGGCATTACTCCACTTCTCAGAGACGGCAAGGTCACTCATGGTGCTGGTCAGCGACAAATCCACTGTAGTGACCCGTGTCTCCAAACATGGAGAAACTACCTCTCTCCTGCTATACAAACTAGCAATAGAGATAACCAGGTGAGCACAGACCCAGGCAATCTCCCTCTCGCAGAGTTTATCCACAAGAGGAACTTCATGGCAAGACCATCCTGAAGCTGTCCAGGACCGAATGTTGGCTCGGAATGGTCTTTGTTTCTAGTGGTGAAGACTTTTGACTTTGTGGGGTTCCCAGTCTCTGGACATGTTCGCCACATGCCCGATTCACAAAAATTACGGTGTATTGCTCTCCAGTCCCAGTTGAAGCTGCAGTGAGGGAAGATGCTTTTGATACCCATGGGATAGACTAGATTTACAGTATATGCCTTTCCACTGTTCTGTCTATTCTTCAGACACTGAACAGTTCAGAGTCTGAACATCCCAGGGGGTCAGTAACGCTCGTAGCTCTAGAGTAACTTGGTAGCTCCAATGTGGTCAGCACCGGAGCAGTATTCAGACATTCTGGAACATTCTCACAATATGTTCCAAGGAGAACTTCCGGAATAGCCAAACACTTAAAAGAACCACGCAAAGGTCCACGAGGCAGTTCATAGTCAGTCTATTAATGGCTGGAGACTATCCGGCTTCTCCTTCGAAAGAGAGCCTCTTGGAGACCAACGTCAAAACTACTATCCAAATACTGTACCTCAAAAGTAGTTTCCAATAGTCTACTGGGCCAAGTGGAAATTCTGTGTTGTCATAGGGCAAATATTGCTCCACTCGAGGGTATTGTTCCCAGAAAAATAATTTTTAGTCTCTGCGGTAAAAGGTTACAGCTGACTTGGAGCCAGGTTTTCAAACTAAGTGCTTGACCTCTCTCTTCATGGGAACTTTCAGCTTTCATTCTGTTCATGCAGTCTTGTCCTACTTGAGAACTCGAACCTTCTACTAGGATGTGACTTAGGTTCTCAGGCCCTCAAGAAAAGCACCTCATGAACCCTTTTATAAAGCCAGGCTTCCTCTTGCCTTAACTTAGTGCCTTAACTTAGTTGAGAGCAAGCGAATAAAGTGGTCCATTATCGTGCTGTCACTTTCTAAAGTAGTGCTTTCCAAGGTGGGCAGTACCGCAACCTTGAGGTTGTTGTTTTTTTTTTTTTTTTTTTTTTTTCCCTCTACTGGTGGCAGATGATGCAAAAGGGGGTTGGTGGGGCCCAGTGATGCAATAATAAGTGGCAGTTTTATTTGTTACCTTATCTAATAGCTATTCCTGTGATATCAAATAGCTATTCCTGTGATAATTCTGTTATAGAATAGATGAAATGACTGAAAATAATGAAAAAAAAATCTGCAACATTGTTTCCATAACAGAATTTAGCTTGCAGTTAAAGTCCTTGATACAGGGAAATGAGTGCTTCCTGTGTATGTTCGTTTTATCAAGGATGAAAAGTTGGTGTAAGAGCTGTTTTTTGCAAGAAAACTTCACTAAACAAGAATCTGTATTTAATGTGGCTGATAATTTTTTTTCTAAGAAAAAAAACTTCCCACTTTCTAATCTCTGATTGGGCACCACTGGTGATAATTTATCATCGTGCCTTCAACAGTTCCTTGAAAAATTGTACCGATGCTTATGGTGCACTGTGTAATCCACAGGCAGCATCTGTTAGCAGAAAACCTAGGTGGTAGGCTTAATAAA
>NC_090766.1:29261681-29296681 GCF_036898095.1 Palaemon carinicauda
GTTCGCTTCGATTCCAATTAAACATTGTCACTGCTCTTATTTTCTGGCTAGTGGACTTTTTTTTTTTTTTTTCCTACGGGATTTAATCCTGTCCTAGTATTTCGGTGTCGAATATTAATTGAACAAACTTGTAGGGGGTAAATTGGCAAATATTCTTGTATTAACCACATACTTCAACTGTAACTAGTTGAAAGTTTAGGATTGTCACATGGAAACCTATTAGCTACTTCTGGAGTAGTAATGCCCATGAAACTGGCCAATAACTTAAAATATTAGAAGCAACAACTGCTGTAGAACGGAATCCATGACAGTGAACTGCTGACATACACTTATTTTAGGACTTATGACTTCCAAAATTGCCGTTCACTTTACTTGAAAATAAGCAACCGTGCCAGGTTTGAGCATTTTTACTTTACCAATACTGTACTTCAATATCAAAAACAAAGGACAGGGCATTTTTACTCCCGATGCAATGACGAAAATCAAAATACCATAGAGAGAAAAACTAACGAGGCAGTACATCATTTGGATAATCAGGAGAACCTTTTTATAACCCTTAATTTGTGGAAGGTTGGAGTAACTTTTTCGTATGAATCTTCTAGAAAAATATAAAAGTAAAAAAATGGATACAAATTTGGTTGAAACTGAAGTGAATCCGGTTTTTCTCTTATCCTTGGGTTCAGTTTTGCTCTAATGCTTGTAAGTAGAACTTTTTACCTATTTCCCTCTTCCTTACTCTTGCCATTTGTGTAGGTCTCTTATCTTCATCCTTCATAGAAAGATTTAATTTAAAATCACATTAACTTCTGTTTACTTACTTTCAATACTGGAATGAAAGCATTATTGCAGTTTGCTGTAATTACATTGGTTATAGAAACTTCCAATTTAAACTTGTTTAATGTGTTCATAAACCTGCCATAAAAATGTCTTGTGTATGCTCCCAAGCAAGAGGACTTTTTCACTTGAGAAGAAAAAGTAAATTTCGTTAAAAATTCTTCATGTGAGAAATAGGAAATAGGGTAGACAAGTACACAATGAGTGAAGCATATTATGCCTTTCAAGTTGGGTAATGTAGTTAACATTCCAAGATTATTAAAGAAAGTATATCTTCCATTCCTGTCATTCTGGAGTCTACATATTTTTATGTAAAAGGGTAAAGGTCAAGTCAGTATACAGTAGAGAAGTGTCATTTTAAAAAGACAAACTTATACCAAGTAATGTTTTCAATATAAGTTGCAAATGGCTGAAGGGACAGGTTTAGATTTGGAAAAGATTGTCTACAGTGTATAATCTAGCCATTTAGTAGTCTTAATAGAAGGTAGGTTTGGAGAACAGTAGTAGTAATTTTATGTGAAAAAGAAAGTATAGATATTTGATAAATACTGTAGAAGAATTTTAGGGAAGTTGATAATAGAATAGATATTTGGATTTATCTTTGTATTATATGTTTTTTAATAATTTCAGATAGTAACTGTGAAGCAGGCCAATATGAAAAAATGGAAGTCTTTGGTTGGAACACGTCCCTGAGAGTTGCACAAGATCCCTATATAAACCGTACTTCGAATTTAAAAGGTAATATTCTATTGTCCAGAAGGACATGTAATGTCTCCTCTATTTAGAGTTCATAAGACAACTTTTCTAGATATTGTAGATTGTTAATCAAAATTAGTTTTAACCAAACTTCATATTAGATATGAAAATTTATTCCTGCTCAAATAGTATGCTTTAAAAAAAAAATTTGCTCAATTTATGCTGCAGATTTTCAGATTTAAGCAGGTATATATGAATGTTTCCATGGGAGTTTACAGAAAACTTGCAAAATAGAGCTATGTGATTTAAAGACCAATTTTCATAATTGGGAAAAAAAAATAAATTCATAGTCGAAGTGGAGAAACAGGAGACTTTGTTTGCCTGTATCTGGGTGCGGGAAAACTTGAATTCTCACATTTTTCATATAGTAGTTGTTCATAGCAGCCTTTAATTTTGAACTTTTCTTTTTTTTTTTTTTCTCCAAAGGCCTTGTTACCTAATTGATTGTATAATTTATCGGTTTTACTCTGCTGTATGCTCGTTTCAATCCCAATTAAACATTCTCACTGCTTCTTTTTATTCTGGCAAGTGGACTTTTTTTTCTACATGTATTATTCCTGTCATAGTATTTCAGTGTCAAATATCAATTGAACAAACTTGTAGAGGTAAATTGGCAAATATTTTTGTAACCTTTTTTGTTACCACATACTTAACTGTAACCAGCTGAAAGTCGAAGACTTTAATGGGGAAACTATTAGCTACTTCTGTAGTTCCATTGACTTCCAAAATTGCCGTTCAATTGCACGTACTTGAAAATAAGCAACCATGGCAGGTTTAAGCATTTTTACCGTACCAATACTTCATTATCAAGAACAAAGGACAAAGCAATTTTACTCCCAATGCATTGACAAAGAACAAAATATCATTGAGAAAAACTAACCAGCCAGTACATCGTTGGCATAATCTGGCATTATCAGAAGAATCTTTCCGTAACCCTTAATTTGTGGAAGGTTGGAGTAACTCTTTTGCATGAATCTTCTAAAAAAATATGAAGTAAAAAAAATAGATACAAATTTGGTTGAAACTGAAGTGATTCCGATTTTTCGCCTCTTATCCTTGGGTTTAATTGTGATCTAATGCTTGTAAGGAGAATTTTGTACCTATTTCCCTCTTCCTTACTCTTGCCATTTGAAGGTCTCTATCTTCATCCTTCATAGAAAAATTTATTTGAAATCGCTTACTCTAACTTCTCTTGTCTTATTTTCAATACTGAAATGCAAGCATTATTATTGCAGTTTGCTGTAATTACATTGGTTATAGAAACTTCCAATTAAAACTTGTCTAACTAATGTATTTATAAACCTGCCATGAAAATGTCTTATGCATGTTCCCAAGCAAGAGGACTTTTTCACTTGAGGAATTTTTAACAAAATTTACTTTTGTCATGTGAGAAATAGAAAATAGGGTAGACAAGTAATTGTACAGTATACATTAATATGTACTCAACTAACTTTGACAAACAGCATCCTATTTAATGAACAGTGGCTTTTCAACCCTCTATAAATGTAGAACATCGTAAAATGTTTTTATGATGATTGTATTTTTTTGTTGTACAAGAATAATAAAAAATCTTCTAAATATAAAAACTGATTATTTTACAGGTTCCCAAGAGATGTTGGTTACCTGAAAAACTTGGCGTTAGACTTTAAGATAGCCCATCGACTCTGTGAGAACTGCCAAGAAAGAAGCCCTTGCATTATGCTAAAAATAGTGACTTGAATATCGCAGGTAGGAGCAAAATGATTAGTAGTTTCCCTTTCATCATCAGGGCTGATTGTGACCAAATAAGATGTGTGTAATTTTTTATATTAATGTCCTCGTTCCCTCTTGAGATCTCATAATGTACAAGGTTGTGTCAGTGATTGAAAAAAACGAAGATGCGATAGTTGACTTTCACATTGGGTATGCATTATTATTTTGAGTTGTTAGCCTTGTTGAAATTTTTCAACATTTACCATTTTATATTCATTCAGTTGGCATTGTTCCTGCATATATTTTATAGTCCTTCCCCACTTAATGGTTAGTGTAGTTTGTCAAATCTACTGTAATATGTATACTCCATTAAATAGCCATGCAGCATTTTGCTACTATTATGGCTAACATTATTTCACCTGTGTTTTATGTATATGGTACTGAATATGGTACATAAGTAACTAAACTATTAAATGTAAGGTTTGAATAAACTGATAGTGCAAAATATGTGAATAGGTTAGGTTTCGTCGATCATGGTCAAGGATATCTAACCTTTTTGATGGTAAAAATTACAACAGTATAAATTAACTGTTGTATGGCAGGTTTGACACTTGGACAAGACTACTGAGTTCTAATTCTTATAGCCAGTACAATCCATTGAAAAAGGTAATTTATATCAACAATTTGTTGTAAGTTGAATCTCCTACCTGAACATGAAGCACAGCATACATACATACATACTGTAGGCTAGATTGAGCCTTTACCATGCCTGCTATTCTAATTTCCTACTTTATTTTACAAGCTATAAAATTCCTATTATGCACCTCGTCATTATGTCTATTCTCTAAAGCTACAGTTTTGCTACAGTTTTTTTTTTCCTCTTCCCACGATACCAGGATGCCAGACAACTTGAAATCAATCAATCTTTTTTTTTCATCTTTGAACCCCATGTTTCTGATGCATATGTTGAATTCTTGGTCTTATTAGTGTTAGATTATGACTTTTGGCTTGATCCTGGTACCTCACTCCATTTTTCCCAGTGCTGCTCTTATCCTATTCTCAATTTTAGCTTCCCATCCCACCTCCTGACTTTCAGTAGATCTCAAGTATCTATTGTTTTATAACTGCTCTTCTTCTGTCGTGTATGGCTCTCCTGTCCCTACCTTCCCCACGGCTTGCCATAGCTGCAGTCTTATCTACATTTAGCATCAAGCTACCCCTTTCTATCTCCTGCCAATCTAAAACCCTTCTCTGTAAGTCTTCCTCATTTTCATCAGTAATCTCCAAGTCTACAACATGTAGCAACTCCTACAACTTTATTTCTGATTTCCATATAACACATCCAAGACCAGCAATTGTTCTAACAGACTTCTCAAAGACTTATCCTTCTGCAAGCACCAAAACACAACTCTGGGTATTCTATTTATAAAGGTTGTACCGAAACATCACTCCTCTGGGTATTCTATCAAACTATAAAGACGACATCAACAGTCCCTCTCCCCATTGTGAATCCATACTGCTGTTTCCCAATCTTTAAAATCCCATCTGTTACACTAACAAAAATTTCCCACCACACAGCATAATTCCCCTGTAGATGCCATATTTTTTTTTTTTTTTTTTTAATATACAGTAAATATTACTCTCCTCCCAATCTTCAGGCACTATTTCATCATCCCTCTGTAGCTACTATTGACCATTTCAATTTGGGAAAATCTGATCAGCTTGGTTCGTTAGCCATTTTTTATTCTACCTGATGCCTGCTTCACTTCTGTATTCCTTATCTCCATCACAGCCCCCTCTACTCATTTTTTTGCTTCTTAGCTCCTTTTATTTTCAGTATTGAATAGTTACTTAAACTACTAATACTGATGGCAACCTCTGGCATGGCGAAAGAGCTCGTAAGTTAATGCCTCGGTTTTATAGCAACCTCTGGCGTGGCGCAAAAGCTTGTGAGTAAATGTTACAATTTCAAAGCGACCTGGCATGCCTTAAAAGCTCGCAAGTTGATGCATTTATTTATTGCAACTTTACTTTTACCTTGATTGGCTTATTTTATTACACCAGTTCTACCTCCCTTGCTACTTCTATCCCATTCTCAACTTTAGGCTTGCACCCTCCCTCCTGACTTGCAATAGATCCAGGGTATCTAAATTTTTCTATTTTATAACATGGTCCTACTGTTATGGATGGCTATCCTGTCCATACCTTCCTTACTGCTCGCCATATATCTATTGGTGAATGTTGATTGTGCTGGTGACTATTGGCTTACTAAATTATATTTGTTTAATACTCGCCTTTACAATCAATATAAACCAATAGAACAAAATCTTTTGGAGAATGTTGATTATGCATGTGAGTATTAGAAAAATTTTAAATTGAAAATCACTTTCCCCCACTGTAGCTAGTATTGACCATTTTAATTTGAAATTTGATGAACCTTGTTCTTTACCATTTTTAAGTTTACTTAATGGCTGCTTCATTTTCGTATTCTGTATCCATCACTTGCCCCTCCACCTTTGTCCTCCCAGCTCCTCATTTTCAGTAATGAATAGTTGCTGAAACTACTGAATACTTGTAGCAACCTCTGGTGCGGCATAAAAGCTCGTAAGTTAATGCTACAATTTTATGGCAACCTCTGGCGTGGCGTAAAAGCTCGTAAGTTAATGCCCAAGTTTTACAGCAACCTCTGGCGCGGCGTAAAAGCTCTTAAGTTAATGCTATAATTTTATGGCAACCTCTGGCGTGGCGTAAAAGCTCGTAAGTTAATGCCCAAGTTTTATAGCAACCTCTGGCGCGGCGTAAAAGCTCGTAAGTTAATGCTATAATTTTATGGCAACCTCTGGCGCGGCGTAAAAGCTTGTAAGTTAATGCTATAATTTTATAGCAACCTCTGGCGTGGCGTAAAAGCTTGTAAGTTAATGCCCAAGTTTTATAGCAACCTCTGGCGCGGCGTAAAAGCTCGTAAGTTAATGCTATAATTTTATGGCAACCTCTGGCGTGGCGTAAAAGCTCGTAAGTTAATGCCCAAGTTTTATAGCAACCTCTGGCGCGGCGTAAAAGCTCGTAAGTTAATGCTATAATTTTATGGCAACCTCTGGCGTGGCGTAAAAGCTCGTAAGTTAATGCCCAAGTTTTATAGCAACCTCTGGCGCGGCGTAAAAGCTCGTAAGTTAATGCTCTAATTTTATGGCAACCTCTGGCGTGGCGTAAAAGCTCGTAAGTTAATGCCCAAGTTATATAGCAACCTCTGGCGCGGCGTAAAAGCTCGTAAGTTAATGCTATAATTTTATGGCAACCTCTGGCGTGGCGTAAAAGCTCGTAAGTTAATGCCCAAGTTTTATAGCAACCTCTGGCGCGGCGTAAAAGCTCGTAAGTTAATGCTATAATTTTATGGCAATCCTCTGGCGTGGCGTAAAAGCTCGTAAGTTAATGCCCAAGTTTTATAGCAACCTCTGGCGCGGCGTAAAAGCTCGTAAGTTAATGCTATAATTTTATGGCAACCTCTGGCGTGGCGTAAAAGCTCGCAAGTTAATGCCCAAGTTTTATAGCAACCTCTGGCGCGGCGTAAAGCTCGTAAGTTAATGCTATAATTTTATGACAACCTCTGGCGTGGCGTAAAAGCTCGTAAGTTAATGCTCAAGTTTTATAGCAACCTCTGGCTGCTTCACTTCTGTATTCCTCATCTCCATCACAGCCCCCTCTACTCAATTTTTTGCATCTTAGCTCCTTTTATTTTCAGTATTGAATAGTTACTTAAACTACTAATACTGATGGCAACCTCTGGCGTAAGTTAATGCCTCAGTTTTATAGCAATTTTACTTTTAGCTTGATTGGTACTTTTTATCACACCACTTCTACTACTCCCTTAGGCTACTTTTATCCCATTCTCAACTTTAACCTTGCACCCTCCCTCCTGACTTGCAGTAGATCCAAGGTATCTAAATTTTCTTTTATAACATGATCCTCTACTTTAATGCATGGCTATCCTATCCTTACCTTCCTTACTGCTCGCTATAGGTCTATCGGTAAATGTTGAGTGTGTAGGTGACCTAGCTAACTAAATTTAAATTGAAAATTACATATTAATACTCAAATGCGCATCAATCAACATGAGCCAATAGACAAAGGTCTATCGGAGAATTTTGATTGTGCTAGCAAGTATTGGAAAATTTTAATTGAAGATTAATTCCCCCCACTGTATCTAGTTATTGACCATTTCAATTTGAAATTCTGATGAACCTGGTTCTTTATCATTTTTCATTTTACTCAATGCCTGCTTCACTTTAGTATTTGTATCCATCACTGGCCCCTCCACCCTTTGACCTTCTCCCAGGTCCTCTCTCATTTTCAGTAATGAAGAGTTGCTTAAACTACTGAATACTTGTGGCAACCTCTGGTGCGGTGTAAAAGCTCGGTAGTTAATGCTTTGATTTTATGGCAAACTCTGGCGTGGTGTTAAAAGCTCGCAAGTTAATGCTTCTGTTTTATAGAAACTTTACTTTAGCTTGATTGGCACTTTTTATCACGCCACAGTTTGTTCTACTCTCAAACTTAGCCTCTCATCCTCCCATCTGACTTATAGTAGATTCCAAGTATCTATTTTGTTCTGTTTTATAAATTGATCCTGTACTTTCATGTATTGCTATTCTGTCCCTACCTTCCATACTTCTTGCCACAGCCTCAGTCATATCCACATTTAGCATCAAGCCACCCCTCTCCAAAGTCTTTGCCACTGCAACCCTTATCTGTAAGCCTTCCTCATTTTCAGCAGTAATGAACAAATCATCCGCTTGGTGTTAAAAGCTAGCAAGTTAATTCCTCTGTTTTATAGCAACTTTACTTTTAGCTTGATTGGCACTTTTTATCACACCATTGCTTTTGTCCTACTCCCAACTTAGCCTCACATCCTCTCATCTGACTTACAGTACATCCCAACTATCTATTTTGTCTTTTTTATAACTTGATCCTCTACTTTATGTATTGCTAGTCTTTCCCTACCTTCCATACTTCTTGCCACAGCTTCAGTCATATCCACATTTAGCATCAAGCCACCCCTCTCCAAAGTCTTGCCACTGCAACCCTTATCTGTAAGCCTTCCTCATTTTCAGCAGTAATCGACAAATCTTCTGCATACAGCAACTCCCAAACCTCGTTCATTTCTGGTCTTTTCACATAACACATCAAAGACTAGCATAAATGAAAATGGTTAATGCCGACCCCTGGTGTAATCAAACGCGTAACTTGAAAGGTGTATGCTTCTTCGACAGCGGTTATTACTTATGTCCTTGTTCCTTTGTGTATCTTGTCTACCATTCTAAACAACTTCTCCAGGACTTTCCTCCTTTATCTAGCACAAAATCACCACTTCCTTTGATATTCCTTCATAAGCCTTCTCTAAATCTACAAAGTAAGCTTCTGGTTTCCCTGTAGTAATATTTTTTTTTTCAGCAACTTACAACAGACTATCCACAGTCCCTCTCCCCTTCATGAATTCATACTGTACTGTTGTTTCCCAATCTATACAATCCCCCATCTAGTACATTCAAACAAATTTCAAACCATTCTTTATTAGTTTAATTCCCTTGTAATTAACACATCCCATAATGTCACCTTTGTCTTGAGGCTCTTGGTATGTACTGCATCGGTTTTTACCCCTCTTTACTAAGTATCGACTATTTTAATTTGTTTTAATTTCAAATTGTGATGAACCTAGTGCTTTACCATTTTTTTCAATACAAACCCTCATTCTTTACTATAGGAGATATTTAGCGCGAGCTGGAAAATACGGCAGAAAACCTTAAGGTCATTAACGACCGGGCCGGTAGTTATCCCCCTGTTGGGGGTGGGGGACTGCCGGCCGGTAGCTACTGAGTACCTTCAATCAAATTCTAACCGTCGCAGTGGTAACACCGCTGCTCCTGCTTTTGACAGGCAGACTAGCCTTTCTTAACTGTGTGTTTTTTTCATTAACTTTTTCTTTTTCCTCTTAATTAGATGTGATGTCCTCTAATTTGAGAAAGTGTCCCGGGATTCCCCCGAAATCTTGTGTCACATTTGTCACCACCGGAGGTGGATCCTCATTCCCTATGCCCTTCATACAGAGGTCATAGGTGTGCTGAAGGCTCCCCCTGCAAAGTATGTAAAGAATGGTCGCCTATGCAGTGGGATAAGTTCTTGAAGAGAAAGAAGAAGAAATCCAAGAAGGATTCGTTACCTCCAGGATCCCTGTCGAAAGGTAAGGAGTCTCGGGCCTCTTCTTTGGCCTCGATCTCTTCCTTCAGACTCTTCCTTGCCTCCTTCCTCGGGGGGAAGTCAAGGAAGAGCGACACCATTGACTTAACACCCATAACCCCCGGGGCAGGCGAATCCCCATTGGGATAGTTTCGTCCGTCATCGGAAATAATTCTATTACCCCTTCTATTCCCGATAACGTGCGAGCGGTATGGCCTGCCCTTGGATTTCCTCCTTCGGTGCAGGTGTGGAACTAGTTCCTCGCAGGCACAGTTTTACCTCAGGTCCCTTATGTTTTGGAATCCTCGGGAGTTCTGAACCTCGCCGATATCCCGTCAGCTCAATCGGGGGCCCCTGAAGTGTCAGCGGAGGTAATAACGTCAGCCCCTGCGGAGCCTACCTTGCTCCTCGCTTGCATTACAACGAAACTACGTCGCAAGTGTGATCGTCGTGATGCCGCCTCCTCCTCCTCCTCCTCCTCCTTAGAGGATTGGAGAGAGAGGAGAGCTCGCTCTCCTTCGCCAAGACGTTCTCGTCGGAGAGAGAGGCGCCATAGGGAGAGACATCATCGTTTTTGTTCTTCCTTGCCTTCTATCTCTTCATGAAATGTCTCGCCGAGAATCATCTAGACGCTATAAAAAGAGCGCTACGAGACGTTCGCGTTCTTCTTCACGAGAGAGTTCTCTCAAGCGCAATAAGCGCTCCCGTTGGGCCGAGGTTAAATCTGATCGTCCCCAGAGCGCAACCAAGGGAAGAGAAAACACTTGAGTGCAATTCCTCTCCTTCTCATTCCTTCGCGAGGAGCTCAGCTCGCGCTGGGAAGGCGAGAGAGAACACTTCTTCTCGCCGTCGCTTAGTATCTCCAGAGAGAGAGCGCTCCCGTACGTCAAACTTCCGAGCGCGCAAGTCTCCGGACACATCCGCGCGAGGTCATTCTCCGCGCCCTCGCGTTTCAGACAGAACAGCACCCATTCCTGTACTTTCTAATGAATTACAAAATATGGGCCTCGCGAGAACTTCGGAAGAAGACGCAGGGGTTCAGCCCTTCTCTTCGGCTGAGAACAGTGGTGAAAGGCCAGGCCGCCGATCAACGCATTCTCCTATTGAGACCGTACCGTTAATTCGGTCGCCTTCGCCTAAACCTTCAACTACCTGGCAGGATCTTGCGCGCGCGGTGCCATCAACCAGCGCTTAGCCTTCCTCTGGATTGTCGGAAATGGAATATGTTACCTCGCCGTTACCTTCAGACATTCGGGCTTCTACCGCCCTCCCTCACGAGGAATTAGCACGATCTGAGGATTCCTTGGAGGAACAACCATCAAAAGACGAGTCCGCCTATCTGAGGGCTCTAAGAACGATGTGTAATATCTCTGGTCTCGCAGGTTTACACCTGTCGCCTCGTCATACCGACGCTCCAGCTTTAGACAGACTGTCGTCCTTCACCTAACCCTAAGACCAGAATCGAACTTCCCTGGTCTATTCACACTGCAGGCCGTCTGAGGAAGGTCTCGCTGGCGGTCTCGGGGGAAATTAATTCCTTGAAGTCTCAAGGATCCCATAAAATGCTGGTTTCCTTTTTCGAGGCAAAGGCGCTTTTACAAAGTCAGAGACGCCAACCCTTTGCCTCTAGACACTTGATCCCCTCACAGCAAGGCTTACACCTGGCTGCTCTGCAGACACACACTCTTCCCTTCCAGTCTCCTTTTCCGCAGCGGAAGCCTCGACAATGGAAGCAGCGTCAATGTCTCTTTAGAGGCACTATCTTGGTTTGACACGTGGTCTGGCACAGTGGGCTACCTTACAAGCCACGAGGACCTTTCAAACCAAAATTCCATGCAGTCACTGCAGGAAGTCCTGGCGGATGGTGCCAAGACAATGGACTTTCTAACTGCTACGGCTGCAACGATGTGGGGCAACTGGATTCTTAAAAGGAGGGAATCGGTAGTCTACAGACTGCATAGGAGCATCGGTAAATCTGAGAAATCTCATTTGAGGAACTCTATCTCCTGCAATCTCTCCTCCTCTCTAGACAAGCAGTCTCCTCTACCTTAGAGACTTGGAGGAAGGAGACGCAGGACACTGCAATGCAAAAGGCTGCTTCCTTTCGTCCAATGCAACAGCAGCCAACTCCACAACCCAAGGCAACTACCGCAACTCCACTGCCAGCCAAGAACCCCAGCCGCCCCTCTTTTACACCCAAACCTATGGGCAGAGGAAAGTCAGCTCCTCCTAAGGCTAAAGGCAGAGAGAGGAACCCTAGACAGAAATAGGGTCACGACTTCCCCTCACAGTGCGTAGGGGGTTGCCTGCAAGTGAGTTGGAGGAGTTGGAAAGCTATGGGGGCCATGCAATGGACCATAAGGGTGCTTCGTTGGGGATACCGCATTCCCTTCATAGACTCTCCTCCTCATTCCTCCCCCGATCTCGCAGGTCCCTCGGGATCCCGGGAAACGGCACGCCCTGACCATAAGGGTGCTTCGTTGGGGATACCGCATTCCCTTCATAGACTCTCCTCATTCCTCCCCCGATCTCGTCCTCCCAGGTCCCTCGGGATCCCGGGAAACTGCACGCCCTAGCTCGGGAGATACAGAGCATGCTTCTAAAAGACTCCATTCAAGAGGTCTCCGACTCTTCTCCGGGGTTTTTCAGTCTCCTCTTTCTGGTAGAGAAAGCCTCGGGAGGTTGGAGACCAGTAATAGATCTTTCGACTCTGAAGCAGACTTCATTCAAAATGGAGACAGCGGCTTTCGTCACCCAAGCAGTACGCCCAGGAGACTTCATGGCATCTGTAGACTTGAGAGATGCTTATCTCCAAGTGCCAATCCATCGCACTTCTTGGAAATTCCTGCTTCCTGGCTCAGGGTCAAATCTTAGAGTTCAAAGTCCTGTGCTTCGGCCTCTCGACCGCCCCACAGGTCTTTACGAAGATCTTTGAACTCTTATCTTCGTGGGCGCACAAACATGGAATTTGTCTGCCAAGATATCTGGATGATCGGCTGCTCCTGGCCTCGTCCAAGGAACTAGCTCTGGATCATCTGAGAAGACTTCTGAATCTTTGCAAGGATCTGGGGATCCTTGTAAATGCACAGTGTTGCTTAACTCCGACCCAAGTCTTGAACTATCTGGGTATGTTCATCAACACCCAGGCAAGGAGAGTGTTTCCGTCGGAAGACAGGCCTCGGAGACTGGATCAGTCCATCACCAATCTTTTGTCTCCACTACCACCCTCAGCCAAGGTGTGGCAGTGTCTTCTGGGTCATCTTGCCTCTCTGGAAAAACTAATTCCAGGCGGGAGATCGAGAATCGGAAGTCTCCAATGGCATCTGAAGACCCATTGGTCTCAAAAGTCCGATTCCCCATTCTTGGCAGTGGCGGTTCCAAGTCTGGTACTACAAGATCTTCATTGGTGGTCGACCAGAGAGAACACCCAAAAGGGCATTCCCCTCCAAAACCCGAGTCCGAAGTTAAAACTTTTCGGACGCGTCGCTACGGGGATGGGGTTCCCACCTCCAAATTAGCATCCTAGGCCCCAAATTAGCATCAGGAGTTTGGTCTCCGATAGAGAAGTCTCTCCATATAAACCACCTAGAATTATTAGCTGCCTGGAAAGGCCTAAAATTCTTTGTAGAAGATCTACACGGACGAGAGGTGGTTCTGATGAGCGACAGCTCCACAGCCGTCTCCTACATCAACAAGCAAGGGGGTACTCTGGCAAGAGACCTCTATGTTAGCAGTCCAGATCTGCCAGTGGGCAGAAAGCCACAACATTTCTCTTTCAGCCAGGTTTATTCCGGGCTGGAGAAACATCGTGGCGGATCAGCTGAGCAGGCATCACCAAGTGCTGAGTGGAGAATGGTCTTTGGATCCTCGAGTAGCGAGGACAGTAATAGCTTTGTGGGGTTTACCCACAATAGATCTGTTCGCCACCTATCTGAATGCGAAGCTTCCCTGCTACGGGTCCCCAGTTCCAAACCATCAGGCAGCGATCCAGGACGCCCTCCAACACTCCTGGGACAACCTCGACGCTTATGCCTTCCCTCCCTTTTGCCTGCTCAGAAAGGTGATCAACAAACTCAGGATCTCTCAGGACTGCAAGCTAACTCTAATAGCTCCGGCTTGGCCAAGCAGAGAGTGGTACGCAGATCTTCTTTCCCTGCTGGTTCAAGTGCCGAGGTCCCTGCCTCCAGAACCCCGTCTGTTGACGCAGCCACACAGTGGTATCCTCCACGGGAGAATCCACCTCCTGAAACTTCACGCCTGGAGGCTGTCCAGTCTCTCCTCAGAAGCAGAGGCTTTTCAGGAAAGGTGGCTGAACACATGTCCAGGCACCTGCGCCAATCTTCCACAAACCTCTACCAAGCAAAATGGAGAGTGTTTGCAGCTTGGTGTAGAGGGCGAGGCGTCTCCACTCGATCCCTCTCTTCCTTTAGTGGCAGACTTCCTAGTTTACCTCAGGGAGGAGAAACTCCTTTCAGTCTCGGCAATTAAGGGCTATCGTTCAGCCTTAAGCCTCATCTGCAGACTGAGAGGAGTTGACCTTTCCACCTCAGAAGATATCACCTTGTTGATTCGAGGTTTTGAGAGATCTTGCCCCCCAGTTGAGATTAGACCACCACCTTGGGACGTGTCCCTGGTCTTAAGCTCCTTAAAGGGGCCTCCATATGAATCCTTAAATAAAGCATCTGATTTCTTCCTCACCCTTAAGACAGTCTTCCTAGTAGCTCTGGCCTCGGCAAAAAGTGTTAGTGAACTTCACGTTCTATCCTACGAAGTCACCCATACTAGAGGATGGGGGAGAAGTCTCTCTTAACTTCGTGCCAAGTTTTGTGGCCAAAACCCAGAATCCTTCATCTGCCGATGAGAGGTTTAGAGAATTTCAATTTTCCAGCCTCAATAGGGCAACACAGGATACTGACCAATTGCTACTGTGCCTGGTCAGGGGGTTAAGGAAATACCTGAAGCGCACTAGACCTTTCAGACCACGCCTCAGTCATCTCTTCCTCAGTACCAACAAGGTTAAGAGAATCTCTCGCAACACCATCTCTTTCTGGCTCGAAAGTTATTGCGAGAGCCATTCACGGAGACCCTGAGGCAGCTCAACCCAAAGCGTTTAAGAAGAATTTCTGTCTCCCAAGTCTTAAGAGCTGGAGTCTGAAAGCACCAATCTACATTCACCTCTCACTATTTTTCTATAGGACCTATTGTGGTAGAACAGCAGGTGCTGTAACTACCTTTACGCCCTTTCAGGAGACAGTAGCCATTGATCGAGGATTCTGAGTTACACTAGGTTTTAAAGAATATCCATTTATCTTCTGCTCTTTCTTCTCCCTCCCATCTGGGTAACCTAGTCTGTGACCAGTTTCGGCTGGACTCTTCTATGGAAATAAGGTATGAAACTCATCTGACTCCTATCACAGGGTATAAGTTTACTCGTAGTCACGAGGGTTCCCCTTTTCAAGGTCAGGGGAACCCTTTGTATGAAAGGGTCCTGGTATTAATCCCTACCCTCTTCATGCTGAAACTTTGGTTTCTACATATTTACAAACCTTCAGTCATGCTGGATTTGGGGATCTACAAAGAAAGTTAATGGGAGATTGTTCATTAATAGTAGTCAGAGGACTATTTTCTCTAGGATAGAGAACCCTTCGTCCACCCTGACCTCAAGACTAAGTCTCCTATAGTAAGGAATGAGGGTTTGTATTTAGTGTAGGAACAAATGACAAACTTATAACAGAGTTTGTATTTTTCCTAACATACAAACCCGAATTCTTTACTCGAATCTTCCCTCTGTCACCGCCCCCTAATATAGTCCTAGCTAGAATCCGATTGAAGGTACTCAGTAGCTACCGGCTGGCAGTCCCCCACCCCCAACAGTGGGATAACTACCGGCCCGGTCGTTAACGACCTTGTTAAGGTTTTCTGCCGTATTTTCCAGCTCGCACTAGAATATCTCCTATAGTAAAGTATGAGGGTTTATATGTTAGGAAAAATACAAACTCATAACGTTTGTCATTTTTCACTTCCCTCTGCCTGCTTCACTTTTTTATTCAGTATCTCCATCACTGGCTTCTTCACCCTTTGTGCTTCTCCCAGCTGCTCCTCTCATTTTTAATATTGAATAGTTGCTTGAACTATTGATTATTAATGGCAACCTCTGTCATGGCATAAGTTAAGGCTTCAATTTTTTGACAAACATGGGTAATGTATTATTATGGGTAACGTAACACGCACACACATGGGTAATGTATTATTATAGGCAACGTAACACGCACACACATGGGAAGAAAGATAACTATGTTCAGGTAGGCCCTTTTTATTGGCCGGAAGTATCAAGGTGTTTGTGGTGGTAGTTAAATACTTTGAAAGGTTAATCCTTATTGCAATTATAAATTGTAAAATTAAATCTTTTTAATACAGGTAATGCTATATAATGTATACTGTTCAGGGTTATATTTAATGTATAGTATGTACATTGAATAACCAAGTTTAGACATCCTAGCCATTGATGTGGCCATAACATATTTTTGGTCAATGGCACCTCCATACGGGCTTCCACTCAAATGGTAGCGCATTTTTAAAGCGTCCTGTTCAAGGTGGTTCTGTTTATTTGCTGAAAGTATCATGGTATCTGTGCTGTTAGTTTTAATACTTTTTGTAATTTTATATTTCATTAAAATAACTTAGTAATATCTTTGTTGATGTCCAGGGAAGTTGAAATGTCATCTATTGGATGTCCTATTTTTAGATATCCTAGGCCATGATATTGATGCTGCAATGGCAGCTCCATATGGGCTCCCTCCTCCAATGGTAGTACATTTCTAGATATTCAAACAAATTATTAAGTGTGTAATGTTAAAGATGTGATTTCCACTGTGCTTGAAAGTAATGTTCTCTTATCATTGGATATTTTGTGCAGTAAAAGAAATTGAGAGCATGCAACATAAACCACTGTACAGAAGGTCCTCAACTTTAAATTAGTTTTAGTCTTTTATGGCCTTGGGTAGACCCACAACCCACTTAGAGAAAGTCAGCCAGACGATGGTCACTTTTTTTTTTTTTCCTTTGTCGCCGTCAACTGCGCTTTGGCTCTGCTCAGTGTCGATCTCAGCATTCAAACAAGACGTAGATATTATTTATTTTCGTAAATTGATAATTAACATTCTGGTCTACTTTACTAAACACATATTTGGGATAGTTTTTTATTTCCCTATCAATGTATGCCGTGACTGCTAAACTTTTCATTAGTAAAGTGTTCTATACGATTTGGACAGTCGTATGAACCGTTCATTTGCCTTGTGCATCCTAGGAAATGTTCTAGGCAGTCCTGATTCAGACCTAGAGTTAATATGTAGTCAATGCCAAAGTAGTTTTTCATCATATTGCAAAGTACAATCAGTGACTGATGAAATTAACACCCCTTCTGAAATCTATAAATACACATGGTTTTTAGAGATTTGCCTTTATTTTACTTGCGCATTCAGAATCCACTGCACATTTTTAATTGTTTAAATTCATATAAAACTAGTCATTTATGAGTGATATGAAGTCAGCTGAATCATGATCTCCAGTTTTCTGAAGAGCATCGGTACACGATTTTGATAGCAACTGCGCAATGTATTTGACTCTTTGTTGCCCACTAAAACAGCTACATTTAGTTCACTTTATATGCAAAGCCATATTCTGATTTGCTAGAATTAATTACTACCCGAATACTAGTATATGATAAATGTTCCCCAAGTAGGTTGTTTCTTACAATCCTTATGATATGGAACATCAGCAAAAAGATGAATATTTGTCTATTAGCATCAGAGTTCTTGTAATTAATTTTCTTTTAAGGGATAAGTTCCCACCTCATTCCATTGTTCAACGATCCCATATCACTGACCACCGCAACAACTGCAATATCTGTTGCTTTGTCATTATTACAGATAACAAAAATGTTTACTTTTGACTTATTAAAGTCCTAATGAGTGTTGGTCAGGCCAAAATGAGTGAGAGTTGGCGCAGGTTTAAAGCCAGGTCAGTGAGTCGTCAATAATCCTATCTTGCCGACCTTCTCTCAAGTGGGGCCTCGGTAGACATAACCTGAATCCCATGCCTATGATATCTGGCTACAAATTCAACAAATAGTAGACTTTCATATGAAATAGATATCCGGTTATTAAAATATTGTTTTTGGTCTTTAGTGATTTAATGTTGCTTTATCATAGTATTTCTTTATCTTGACTTGTCATTTTGTTGTATGTCTGCATTTCTGAATGTTTGTAAGTTGAATACTTGTATATAGTTTGATAACTTTAGAATAGTACCACTGCATACAGAAGCTAAGATAAATAAATGTGGCGATATTCATACTTATATCTGCAACGAAAGTTTCATAAAAATTTTTTATTTTTCTGCATTTCAATAATGATTAGTGGTCAAGCCACATTCCCTCAGTGTTATTATACTCTTTTAGTTGATAAGGAACATATTGACTCTATAATACACCCGACTTGATTTAGTGCATTGTTTGCTGTCCATTTTGAAAATTGTTGCGGGGAAAAGTAATTTTTCAATAAACAAAAGCGAAAAAAAATGTATATTGACCAAATGTTCTACACAACTACGGATAATCAGTGAAAATGTTTGCAAATGAATTTGATTGGATCACAAGTAGACAAGTTGTCTTGCCACATGCAGCACAGTTAGTATTGTTATGTCAGCATGTCCAAACTTCTAAAAGGTTAACCTGAACTTTTCTTGAACAATTTTTGAACACTAATGATTGTTGTTGACTGGGAATTATTCTTCAGGTATGAACTAACATAGGATGTTCAGTCTAGCTTGCTACACTGATGTAAATGTAAAAATGTAATTTAAGTGTGAACAAAGCTGATGATTTTGTATATTGCGTATTATTGCTTTCTAAAAGTAGATAAGATTTTGATTTATAAAATTGAGACCTAATGTTGTTATATGCCTTATATAAATTTTTTTCTAATTTTCTATGATTTTGTTATACTTGAAAAGGTTTTTAATTTTGAATTGCCCAACGTATTTTTTTTTTTTTTAATGGAAATCCAATAGGTTTCTTTTTGATAAAATTGATTTAAATATGTTCCTTTAGTTATTTTTTATAGAAAAACTAATATTGTATATGCTGTTTATATTTAATAAATCAGAAAATTAAGTCAATCTATTTTAGTCCTTGGGGAAGTTGTTCAAGTCTCACAATCATGCTTTAGACAGCTCAGCATGTGAGCTTAAGTAGTTGCCAGAATTCTGAAATCTTCCTGTTCTCAATGGTATAATCAATCGACAGAGGAAAGGCATAAAGGCTGTATATAAGGCATACAGAACTTGAGAACATTAGTAACATTGGCTTTGATGTAAAAAGGTTGGGCTAAAGTTTCAAGATATTACTTATGTTTTCCTTGTCTCCAAAGTAGAAATTCCCTACCACTGTTTCTACTGAGTTGGTGGCAGGGAGGAATTTGGTTCATCAAAATATTTTCTTCTCAATCCTTGCTTCTTAAGTTTGTATTCTGGTGCTACTGTACCAGTTGATAATGAAACTGTCCTGATGAAAGGGTAAAGGTGTAGCAGAGCCAGTTAACAAATGGTTGAAATTTTTCCTCCTTTCCAATTCTTGATAACCTCAACGCAACATGATAGATGGTACCGTTCTCAAAGCCACCAAATTGTTCAACACTTTCACATAAAATGAGCTACAGGTAAATTTAAGACCCATTTCTTCAAAACTTCAGTAGTCTAAATATTTGACCATACACCACCAGTACATTTCTTAACATCAAATGATAAAAGGTGGTAATTAAAGTATTTGTTTAAATTACTTGAACAAAGTGTGTGGCATGTTGAGAGGATGATGATGAAAGTCTTGTAGCCACAGCTAAACAGTCAACTTATGGCAGTATGTCAGTATGAGTTGAAATAGCTGTAACATACATGCATGTCCTGATGAAATTTTTGGTAATGATGAAGAACCATAGAGTTTGCCATAGTTCTGAAATCCCACTGTTCTCCAAGGTGTAATCAATGGACATAAGGACTGCAGAATTAGAGAACACTAGTAGCATTGGCTTTGATGTAAAGAGGTTGGTCTCTAGTAGGATTGTCATTGGTCTAGAGAGGTTTCAAGGCACGTTACTTATTTTTTCCTTGCCGCCTAAGTAGAAATTGCCTACCAGTTGGTGGCAGGGAACAATTTGATTCATGTAACCATTGCTCTCCAAGAAACTGCCACGAAGGGAAGGAAGTGGTCTGGTGAAATTTACAGAATCCTTTGCCATAGCCTCACTTTTGCCTGTTTTTACTTTTTATGATGGTTGACCCCAAACTCATTTTGAATATTTCCAGCTGCAGCAATTTGACTGGAATACTCGTAAAGTTTATTTCTTGAGTATCCACAGTTCTTCATAGTATTCCACCAACTGGATAAAACCTTCCTTGACCAGTCATGGTGTGACTGGTCTAGTTTCCTAGAAGTTGCTGCTGATGACTCAGAAAATTCCAAGTTTATAGATTTGAATAAGAGCCAGTTTTCTGAGATATCCATCCAAACCAAGCAATAAAAGAAAATGATTGTGACATGTTAAAGCAATTATATGTGCAGTTGCTGAATGCTGTAGTGTTTATTTTTTTTTTTTTATCTATTTATAAATGTGCCGTAATCCCATCTTGAAAATACATTAAATAATTAGTTGTTTCTGATTGACACAATACCATACTACCAGTAAGGTAACATGATTGTACCTGCAAACCTTAGAAAATGAAATAAAAATTAAAGATGTGTAGCTGTGTGTCTAGCCAGTCTTTACCACTAAAGTGCAAAAACAAAATGTGTGAAGGAAAACTGTCATTATTAATAATATGAATAATAGTTAGAGAACCATATTGTATAGATGAGTTATCAAGCTCATCTGAGCATGTTTACGGAACAGTAGGAAAATTGCGATGGAGAAATTGTTTAAAATCTTTAGGGAGAGTGTAAAATTTATATGAATTGTAAGAAAACTAAGCAATAATTAATTACTGAAAGACAAGGACCAGAATATGAACTTCATTTTGTTAGTTTTATTTTTTACTTATTTTTCAAAGTATGCTTTGTGGTACTTATTTTTGAGGCTTTTGAATTTATCTGTTGGTAGTAGGAAAACAGTCATGTCCACCGGTTCCAGTATTATGCAGTGAGTATAGTATACCAAAATTACGAATGCCGAATGTGTAGGCAACTTTTATTTTATTTTTAGCAAATTACAGGAGTTTTCCTTGTAAAATATTTTAACATTTTATTTGTTCGTTTTTACCGAGTCGTCACATTTAAATCTATCATAACCTGACTAAAATTCCAGTGTTAAAAGGAAGGGGGGGGGGGGTGGTTAATGTACAGCTGGCGGACAGACACTTACAAATGTTGAGGTATGGTTGGCAATCGCAAGTAAGGATGATGTCACAGACAAGGTAACCATGGGCAAACTATCAAAGTGCTTGTGCCTGTTGTTGAGGCACGTTGCCTGTCAATTCTTAGACTGCACTCTGTCCTCTGTACGGTGTCTGGTCCAAGTCATATGTTTGCCTACTTGTTCCTAACAACTGCCTCGAGTAAATCTTAGTGCCTGGCCTTTATTTTGCCCCTTGTGTGTATTCGAGACTGCATCCTGACCCCCCCCCCCAAAGTTATGGTGCCTGGTGTCCATTTCTAATCTCAAGATTGTGGAATGCCCAGTGTTAGTGGTTGGCTTTCTTACAATATGTCGTCTGCGGGCTACATCCGGCCAGAAGTCCGCTGACTACTATGCTTTTTTCCCTAGTGTTTTTTATACTTTATTTTGTAATATCTACTGTACTTCTAAAAATGCGTGCGTTATGTATTCTACATAAATTCTGTAACATAGTTGCTGCATTACTGTGTTTACTTTTAATTTTTCATCTTTCATTACTTACTTTGCTCAGTGTACCAGGTAAATTAGTAGTGAGATTTATCCAGAGCCACAGAAATAAATTAGCCTTTTTTTTCTTTTGAAAGATAGATTAATGAAAATCCATTTCATTTTGTTACTGAACTTATTGGCATATATTTTCTCTCAAGATTTCTAATAAGATCATATAGTGAATTGGCAATTATCTGATGAAAGTGAAATTGACTGCAGGTTTTCAGGCAGTGAATTGGTAATTTTTGGGCAAGTGAAATTGCCTACAGGTTTTCAAAAAGTCGCGTTCCTACTTCAGATGGTCCTTTTTTAAAGATGATAAAAAAGGTGTTGAAAAGCACCCTTCATGATAACATCTTCAGCAAACTTAGTTTCATTTTATACATTCTCAAGACAAAATCTTCTTTTCAGCAACGGATTATAGAAAACACAACTTGTTTGAATGCTTTGTCAACCATTTCCTCCTTTCTTTAGCTAAGTCCTGGCTAATTATTATTATTATTATTATTTTTTTTTTTTTTTTTTTTTTTTTTTTTTTTTTTTAATGAACTGCATACACCTTTCACTTACCACTTAACTTCTTAGTTAATTATTACAGCTGCCTTTTCTCGTTGCATTTTATAGTTGCCTTCCTGTTCCTGAAAAAAAAATTACCAAATTTATGTTGAAACATTGCAATGTAAATATAACAACTAGTTTCCGAGTAATTGTAACAGAGAACAGGAGAGAACTCATGCTAAGAGCACAAAGGAAAAAAAAACTAGTGATCGCGAGAGAAGCTGTAAGTCGACCAGAATGGTGGGTCGTGACCTGGGAAGGTCGCTAGAGGCGTCCTTTCAGGGCATGCTGGGAAAACAAGCGAGGTCAGGGTCGTGCACATGGAGAGGGGTTTTGGGGGTATGGGCCAGTTTTTGGGTTTGTGGGGGGGGGGGGTCGAGCTAGCCAGCTCATGAGTTCTATGACTGGTATGTGATATGTTAGGGAAAATTTTTTCTTGATTTGTCATATATTCTAAGTCTTGCTTTTGAAATAAATCCAAAAATACCGTTAGCATGGTACTACACATGTCCAAGGATGAACCTGTCCTCCTCACCTCCACCCGAGCTTCGGATAAACATTCGGTTGACAAACAGTCGCCAAATGGCTGGTGTTGGCCAGTTAGCAGAAACTTGTGCGTCGACCCACTTTTGGGGCATAATGTTATACTGTATTTCCAAGGTGATTTAACATGAGGTATTTCTCTCATCAACTAAACCTATTGCCAATTACAGTATAAATAAAATTCTTGATGCATTCTTGGCCAGTAATTCTGCCGTCTCATTTTCAATCGCATTTACGTGTGCCGAAACCTCGATTTACAAAATCGAGGTGTTATAACTCTGCCCCATAGTAAAAAGCCACTCTAAAATCATTAAAACTTAGGAGCTAGTCAGCTCAGGAGTTCAATAACCTTGATCCGTGCATTTGGGGAAAAATACAATTTTCTTAATTTGTCATATAACATTCAAAGTCATGCTTTTGTAATAAATCTATGGTACTTCACATGTCCAAAGGTGAACCTGCCCTCCTCAGCTCAAACCTCAGATAGATATTAGGTCAACAAACAATAGTCACAAAGTGGCTTGTGTTGGCCAGTTGGCAGAAGCTTGTGTCAACCCACTTTTGGGGCATCTTATTTCCAAGATGATTTAACATTCGTTATTTCTCTCATCTGATTATCAAGTAAACCATCCCAATGCTGTTGCCAATTACAAGGAGAATTCTTGATGCGTTTGTGGCCAGTAAATCGATCTGTTACCTCAGCCCAATAATGAAAAGCCACTCTCAAATCATTTAAACTGAAGTGTAATTTGAAGTAAAAACTCAAATCTTGCCAATCATCGTACCAGTCTAAACATCCAAGTGTGTGGGCTCGGCGGACTTTGCTCTGGAATATGTATAAAATTGATAGATAGGTTTTTCTTAAAGCAAAGCCACTTAACACCTAAAAACATAAGACGCCTCGCATTTAAAAATTTTGTCCTAACCGTACCAGAACTCCTCGCTACTGGGAGGAAGTATGCTGGTGATTGTTACAAAACAGGAAATGCGTTACTGGGGTCTAAGCAGGCAGCAGGTTGCGACTATGGTGTACCCCAAAGTCAAAGAATGCAATTATGCTTACCCCATACAATGGGAAAATAAGCAAGTTGATAGAAGAAGAAAGAGAACAATTGTGTATTTTCTTCCTATATCAACTTTACAACCACTGCTTGCAGAAGGGTACAGATAGACAAAGATATTTGGGGAACATCTCTATGAATGTACATAAGACTTCCTCTATGGCTCCCAGCTCGTTGATTATATGGTGTCCTTTAGCTAACGTACTCTAGAGGACAAAGAGTATTGGCATCGAGCTTGCTCTCCTATAGCCAAAGGGCATCATATTCATCCCTCAGACCTTGACAATTCCAATGTAGAAAGGAAAGAAACTATGGTTTATTTTTTGGAAGACACCTTGGAAGAGGTTCGTGATATTTTGGGCTTTGATTTTGTTTGTGTTCTTTTTATTAGTGTATTGATGGGGATGGTGGACCTCAACTTTAATTTCTGATTTATTTAAGTCATAACAAGGTTACCCCCGTTCCCGTACTACTATTGACCACCACCCCGGCGCCATTCCCAAGATGGCAGACATTCCTTGTAGCATTGAGCGTGGTGCTACAGATACAGTATGTCAGGGAGGGAACTGTGAAGATCTTTTCTTTTAAGAAAGAAGGGTGGGTCCATCAGGACGACATGGCAATCTCACCCAAAAATAGATTTTTCGCTTCGCTCAAAATCCATTTTTTGGGCTCAAGCCATGTCGTCCTAATGGAAGTATACCAGAGCATTAATGTATCTGTGGATTTTCATCAGTGCCTTAACCTTGGGACAACCTCTCTATGATCATTTGGATCAATCGAGACAAATGACGTTACCGTTATCCGTCGTTATCACTAATCATCTCCGATGTTAGTGCTTCCTTCCCCCTACAGGGAAGAGTCATTCTAGACAGTAGAAAAAAGGGAGTCTCAAGGTAAGCATATATTGTATGGACAAACATAAGTATACACCAGATGAACAAACAGTCTCGTAGTTTGTGAAAATTACCAAATACTTAACAGTGTTTCTTAAATCCATTGTTTGTGAGCATACAAATATATAAAAGTACATACCCTGGACTTTTAATCAAGCAATTGTCGGCCAGTTAGGACGCAATTACATTCTAATAGACGTTTATTAGTAAGCAAAATGAATGTAGCATGGTAGCGGAACTATACATGTAACCTGTACAGAGATTATCTTTCTTTCTTGGAAAGCAAGGAATGATAAGTCCCACTCTCAGATTGAAGAAAATTTATAAAACAAATTCTCTTCATAATTCCTGTACTGGTTACTTTTATCGGCACTGTGTACTACGTACACCAGCACTAGTGCTATCTGTATAATTCCACACCTGGGATTTTGAACAGAGCTAGTGTCACCATGGTAACACTTAATCAAAGGAGGTCACACCCTAAGAGGGATGACCCCTTCTCCCTTTAATTGTCAGTCCCAGTCAATTAGCTGTTCATCGTAGAATTAGATGTCGGGTTAAGTACTCTACCCGATGTCACCACATACTGCTTCAGATCATGGACTTGCTTAGCATAGCGTTTGTAGAACACTGGATGATTCTCACCCAGTATATGTGCGAGGACATTTGAAGTCCCAAACCATTGACTGTTTATAACAGTAATTAGGGGGCAGGTTTTAATACACTACCTGCCGCCACTACATAGTGTTTCAGTTCATGTACCTGTTTCGCATAGTGTTTGTAAAACACACTGTATGATTTCCATCCAGTGTATGAACGAAGACGCTCAAAGTCCATGTACTGAAAGAAGTTCAGTGATGAAGCAGTCTTTCTCGGATCATGACCTGGGGGAGTACTGTCCGGATCCGCTCTACTGATAAAGTAGGTGAGCTTCGCCCTCAGTAGTTTTAGGGATAAATTTGATCCAGAGGTTTCTCCTTTAAAGAGCTGTCCTCCCCTGAAATCTGAAGTTCTACAAAGGTAGACCTTTAGACACTCTACCGGACATAGAGGCACATCTTCCTTCAGAGGGCAGATTCTCCAGGGACCCCACATTTAGTGGGTAGCTCGTTTTTAGCGAGAAAGGATGGATCAGGGAAGAGATTCATTTCTTTTTCTGAGAACTGAATGTGGCCCTCATTCCTAGAAAGGGCCACTATTTCACTAACTCTAGCCCCTGAGGCTATAGCGAACAGAAAAATAACCTTTTGGGTTAGATCCTTAAGCGAACAATCTTCATTGTTCAAGGATGAGGCATAATGTAGGACCTTGTCCAAAGACCAAGAGATGGACTTTGGTGGTGCAGCAGGCTTAAGCCTTGCACATGCCTTCGGGATCTTATTAAAGATCTCATTCGCCAAGTCTACTTGAAAGCCATATAGAAGAGGTCTAGTCAAGGCTGACTTGCACGTAGTTATCGTGTTGGCCGCCAAACCCTGGTTATGAAGATGGATAAAGAAGGACATGCAGAAGTTCATTGAAATCTCTCTCGGTCCTTTTGCTTTTACGAAAGCAACCCACTTTTTCCATGATGACTCGTATTGTCTTCTAGTTGACTTAGAATTGTATTCTTCTAAGAATTCTATATTGCCTTTTGAGATCCCAAATCTTTTCTTAACCGCTAGGGCAAGAAAATCATGCAATGAAGGGTTTGGGTTCTCTGAACCTTCTGGAGTTGTCCCGGGTTCAGAATTAAGGACAGCCTCAGCCTCTGTTCCTTCCTCAAGGAGGATAGATTGTTCTTGGGCTACCTGGGAGCCAACAGAGCTACTCCCACATGGAAGGATCTCAGCATGTTGAGGACTCTAAGCAGGTGATTGGACGGGATGAACTGGAAATCCTAAGTCTATCCCTTCCATTTCAGAGACATGATGTCTATCATTTGAATTAGAGGATCCTCGTATGGGGCTACATATGAAGGTAGTTCCTTGACGGCGCTCGTAATGAAGAGGTCGGATTGCAGTTCGGGGACTTGTTCCCATCAGGGAGAGAATAGGTCTGCGTCCGTGTACCATTCTAACTCTATCGGCCTGAACCTGAGTAGAGCATCCACTGTCACATTGCGGATCGGTTGTATGTGAACTGCTGACAGGTGCCATCCCTTTAGGTAAGGGATGGCTAACTATACCTAGACTATATGAGACGTTCCTTAGCATCGTCGATTGCAGCGTCTCGTTATCGCTTCGGAGTCCCAGATCAGCCGTAGACAATCTGATCTGCCTGGAGAAAGTTTCCCTACTCATGACTGGACAAACATGGTCTTGGGATTTTCGGGCTTTGACCTTTGTTAGGGAAGCGATTAAGGAAGGATTGCTATCGGTCTTTTTAGGCCTCTTCGAGCATTTGATGCTTGTTTTCTTCAGGTTCCCAGCGCATCTTGCAGCAGTGCTCTTAGCACAGGGCCTGCCTCTATTGCAAACTGGAGAGAGATCAGGGTTCCTTCCTGTTCTTGTTTTGGGAATCTGACTGATTACTGGAGTCTCTTGACAGACCTTGCCATCTCCTTTTACCTTCCCAAAGAAAAGGATGCCCCACTTTTGGAGAAGTCCTACTTTCTCCGTGGAGGCGTTCTTAATCACTTTCTTGACTACCTCATCTGGAAAGAGGTCTTTACCCCAGATGTTGGAAGATATTAGCTTTCTTGTATCGTGTTTCGCTGTTGCTTTAGCTAACACAAACTCCCTGCATGTTCATCTAGCCTTTATAAAGGCATAAAGGTCTTTTACCAAAGTAGCCATATGTATTTTGGCTAAGACCTTGAACATGTCTGGGGTATCTTGATGAGCCGAACAGAACTCTAGGTAGTTCTGTAGAGATAAGGAGGCTGCAAGTCTCTCCTTTGTTTCTTGTTCATTCTGTAAGAGAAACTCAGATAATTTTGGAAGATTTTCTTTAAATTGTTGACTGGCGACATCCGCCCAAAGTCTTCTTACTGGAAAGGTGAAATGGGCCTCCTGTCTGGGAAATGCTAGTGACAGAAGCTCGCACTCCTTGAGTGTAGGACACGGTTTACCTGTCTCTACACTGCCTCAGTGACATATTTGAAAGCCTTCTCCGTAAAGGGGAATGAAATTGAAACAGGAGCAAGAAAGGAAGAGGGCTTGTTACCTGGTGTGGATACCTTCAACACCGAGTAACCCGCCTTTTCTATGCTGCTCGATAGGATAGCCTGTGCTTTATCATTGTCGAGAATTATAACCTCCTTTGATTCTGTTCCTTTTCCTGATGTTGGTTCATCCTTCGGTCTAATGAAACAGTTTGGGAAAGCGTCAAAGCTTGGCCAGAACTGGATTTTGTCCAAAGGAATAGCACCCATCTTCTCCGAGATGTAGTGTTTGCCGTTTAAAATCGGCAAACCTCCAGGGATTGGTTGTGGAGCATGTCGGAAGGTCTTGATCTACGAGTCGTTTGTACGACCCTTTAGGAGCGACAAGTAGAGCTTTACCAAGCTCTACCTTGCATTTCGCTTCCTACTTTGTGCTCTGTTTGCACAAATTTTCTACTAGATTCTTGACTTGAGCCTATAACTGGTTCATTCCATCTAAAAGAGGGATAGAAGGCGGAGATATTGATGTCGTTGGCTCGTGAGCTTGTTGGGACGGAGACAATTCCAACCCTACATTCTCCCCTTCTTCCCATGGGCGCTTTTTGCCCTCCTTCCTGAAGGTTATCTGGCCATCTGGAAATGTACCTCGTGTCTGGGGTACCACTATTTCCTTACTCGCTGCTGGAAATAGTAACCTACGCATCTTGTCATTAGGCAGGTAAGGTCCCAGAGAGATTTTCTGAAAGCCTCTCGCCCAGTTGCGTAGTTTGAAACGAGCTGCATCCCTAGTCTCTACCGACTTGGGATTCTTGAAACCTTCGGACAATAGGGCCCGACATACTTTGCAGGCCTGCGGGTTCCAATACTGCAGGTGTTTGGAAATAATATTGCAGGGGGCATGAAACCTGCTTGCATTATGTCCGTAAAAACACTTACTCTTAGTTTTGCAGAGGACTGCAACACATGACATCTGGCATTCCTCCTGTAAAGAAAGGAAAACAAAATGAGTATACGATTGATTATCTCACTGATAACCAATATATCAAAGGTCATATCTTAACAGAATAGCTTAGGATAGCAAGCTATAAAGGGATAGTAGGGGAGACATACTTGTGTATCCCTTGCTAGCAAATGCTGGTACCTCCCCTCAGTATTAAATGATAGGAATTCCTTTTCGAAGGAATTCCAACTGAAAAAGGGGGTTTCCTAACCCCTAGGGATAGGGAAGTGTATACTTCACTGTCCCTTTCATACTAAATACTGCGGGGTACGGAAGACTGATTTCTCAAACAGCTTAACGAAGAAACATTATTCCTTCAATGTAAGAGCGGCTGCAGCATAAGCTCACATGAGGATACCCAAGATATGCTAGAAATAGTTACTGTATAATCTATATTGCAATATACTGGCTACTGTAAAATTATATATAGTATGATCCAGCCTATGTGTTGCCTTTCTGGTAAGCAACTGACTGTACGGTCCAGGTGGCATGATGCCAACTGGACGAAAGACATATATTTGTATATATCCCACCCAACTTATTTGCTGTGACCTCCCTTACAAAATTAAAACATAAGAGTTTCCTAATATGGAGATTCGAGGATAAGGGCTCTGCCCTAAGGGTTAGGAGTGTAACCTCCAGTCCTTAAAATTTTAATATTGCAGGGTAATCTGAAGACTGATTTCTAATCAGAATATTGAAGAATCAAATTCTTTCAATATGAGATTGGGTTCCACAAATATTTGGGTAGGATTTTTAAATATATTGGAAAACACTACTAGTATTAAATATACAGCAGCTTTCTATTTGCAGTATATCCTATACTGCAAAAATACTAACTACTTGTACAAACATATACGGGTACTGTAGTTCAGCCAGCATGTCGTCGGCATAGCTAGCTAATGCTAGCATATCTAGCCTGCTAGCTAGAGAAAGAGAGATAGCATGGAGAACAGGCTACTTAATACTGTATATATATACAGTAAAAGGGATGTAAAAGTCTACTATTACTAGCTTCTCCAGAAAGAAGGTTCAAATGGAAGGGGAGAATATAAAATTCAAGCTTCCATCCAGCTAAAGTACTGTCGTCGGCAAGGATCTGTCTAAACCTTGCCGGCTGGCACCGCTGGCCAGTGCCGGCCGGCAGTATCCTTACAGTCGGCGTGCTGCCGGTTAAGTAGGCACCATTCTGTGCTGGCCTGGTAGGCAGCACCCCGGCAGTAGCCACTGTTGCTAGCAGTTCAAGAAAGAACTGAAGAACCTTTGTAAACAGAAGGGACTTCCCACTTACAGCCAACATGGCCAGCAGCTTCCCTGGTTGCCTGCCAGCAGTCACCATGTAGCTACCGACCACAGACTTAATACTCTGAGATTCTGGCCAAAACCCCAAAAACCTCGCATCTGCGGTTACAGGGGAAGGGCAGAAAAAACCGTAGGAAAGTCATGCCTGAATTAAAAATTTGAGGCTGACCCGCTAAGGTTGTAACCTGAGGCTACACTCAGAGGGAAGAGGGATTACTCTTAAACTTAAATCTCCCTTTTTTTTAGAGGTGTAAAGTTTCATCCAATTTAAAGAGATACCCATCTGCATAATTCAAATCACCATACACAAGGGTAACCGGGGAATGTCTAACATATAATAACACGCCTAGGTTAGGTACCTAGGCGAGACGAGATCTCGGTTACCTCACTCTCCGAGACTCTAACTATACGATCGACATGGAAAGGAAAAATATGCACAATGTAAATATCTTTACAAGAATATATTTCCTAAATAGCTAACATAATTAAATAATTAATTAATGATATATGATGCTATTTAAAAACCAGGAAGTCGTTCTGCTAACTAAATAACATGCCCAACAAACGACAGCGCTCATAGCGCTTCCAGTACAGTCTAGCTCTAAACACAATAAATTACTCAAATTTCACTGTGAAAAGGGAGCTAAAAATTATTCATTGTAAAGACCCAATACTCAACTTTCCGAAGGCGAAAGAAGTTGGAGAATGCATAATAAAATCCTTGAAAATCGATCGAAAAGTTAGATCAACAGGGAACACCACTGAGCGAAATCGCTACAAAATTAGGAATGTCCGCCATCTTGGGAATGGCGCTTGGGTGGTGGTCAATAGTAGTACGGGAACAGGGGTAACCTTGTTACGGCCCCCTTTTATTCTTTTGCCACGTCCCCCTCGAAGCGTAAACGCTATTAGGGGTGCAGATTGCTATGTGGCGTGTCAAGAATGCGTCCTCTGATATTATGCGATATCCTTGAGAAAATTTTAAGGATATTCGCTCCAGGAGTTAGAATTCTGGAACCTGAAGGTTAATTCTCTGGGAATATCACTGTAGTATATATTATATCCCTTTTGAAGCTACCTTAGGAACTTCCATCAGGACGACATGGCTTGAGCCCAAAAATAGAGGAACTTGACGGAAGCCTTTTTTTTAATTATATTTTCAGTCTTTACTACTGAGCAACCCACACCATCAGAACTTGGAACCATCTGTATAAATGTGATACTGTAATCATCATCATGCTCAGAAGCATGAGATAGTAAACTAGCCCTTAACTGCTCATATGAGCTGTTCCTTTTACTATCCATAACCGGACAAATCTCTATCTTAGGCCTATTCCAAGGAGGATATTTTGAAGGGATAATTTCAGCCACTGTAGGGCGAAGTAATCCCACGTCTATAGCTGAGGCTTCTAGTCTAACTTCTAGTGGTTTGGGCAACCTAGTTCTAGTTGGTGCTTTATCGACGGATTGCTTTATGAATTTGTAATTTGGTTTGAGTTTCGTGGTAAGAACACGAGACATACCTCAAACCCAACTCTTCCCGACGAATACAAAGGGGAGGAATCCCTGAATCCATGTATAAATTGCAAATTCTTAAAGCCATGTTGTGAACCACATCAAGTTTTTCTAAAGTGGTTTTGCATGCAGATTCATATATCTGACATCGATAATCTATTTTACTTGGGCACAATGCCTGGTATATCCTCAACAGACGTGTTCTATCAGCTCCCCAGTTGAAAGCAGACACAACTTTAAGGATGTTAAGTCTAAGTTTCACGTTATATACCACCTCACTTATATGTTGGGAGAAAGTTAATTGCTTATCAAATAAAATACCAAAGTACTTTGTGCTATCTTCGTATGGTAAAATTGAATCTTTTAAAAACATTCTTCTCAGTCGACAAAAACGTATGGCTTTAGTTTTTTCTGGAGAAAATTTGAACCCTCTAGCACTGGCCCAAAATGTAGCAGCATTAATAGCAGTGGATTTTATGACATGCTTCAACAGCTGATGATTTACTACACACTACTGCATAGTCATCAAGCAAAAGCCAGACCATGCACCCCAACAGGAACTTGTTCAAGTAGACCGTTAATAGCTACATTGAAATGCGTTGGACTAAGAACGCTTCCCTGAGGCAATCCTTCTTCTGGAGAATAAGCTGATGAAATAAGTGAGCCAATTCTCACTTTGAAGTACCTATCGGACAAAAAAATCTTTAATACAATAAAACATTACCCAATACCCCAATCAACGAGTTGTTTAAGGACACCCCCTCGCCAGGTAGTATCGTATGCCTTTTCTGGGTCAAAGAACACTGCAATGATCTGGTTTTGCATGGCAAAGACATTCTGGACTTCTCGAGTGAGGAACATCAAAGGGTCATTGGTATTTCTATTTTCCCTAAACCCAAACTGTCTGTTTGATAAAAGATTTCTGTTGATTCCAAATACCACACTAGTCGAATAAAACTTGCCGACACAACTAGTAAGAGCAATTGGCCTATAATTTTTTGGGAGGTACGAATCCTTTAATGGTTTTATAATAGGAACTATTATCGATATTTTCCAGGACTTAGGGGAAGTTCCTGAAGTCCAAAAACTTTAAAATATCTAGAAGAAATTGTTTTGTACTTTTTGATTGATTAAAAATCATGGAGTATAAAATAATATCTTCCCCTAAAGATGGTGGGGAAGACAGTGAAATTGCATTATCCAATTCTTCCATGGGTAAAGGAAAATTGTAAGACTAAATTTGTACTAACAGGAGGAACAACCGTAGTACTGTTTTTAATCTCCCTGAATGCTGCAGGATAGTGTAGGGCACTAGATATATTGGAAAAATGCCTACCAAACTCTTCGGCTACTTCTCCAGGATCAGATATAAAGAGACCATCAATTTTCAATATAGGCAAGGGAGATGGACAAAAGTTCCCTTGCAACCTTCGGCTTCTATTCATGACTAATGAGAGAGGGGAATTATATTTCAATTCACTTGTGTATTTAATAAATGATTCTCTCCTTGCCTGCTTGAAAGTTTTCTTTTGACTAGCAAGAGCTCTTCTGTATGTTATTTTATTGGCCAAACAAGGGTGTCTACGATATCTCTTGTAGCAAGGTCTTGCTATCTTCCGCATCAAAGCACAGGCATCATTCCACCAAGGATGTTGAGGTATACCTGATGTTTGAGGTATGGAGAGCATGGCCCCACACAACAATATGCTCACTAAATACTCGTATGCTTGTATTGAACTCTGGAATTAATTTTTCTTTCGAGAAATTTCATTGGATTTATTAAATAATCCCCAGACAGCTTCCCCCACCTTCCATTTGGGTAAACATGGAGATGGTATATTTTTTACATACTTCAAGTGAATGGGCCAATGATCACTGGCATGGTCATTTTGGTTTACTGTCCATTGGTAATCTAACCTCAAAGATGAAGAGCAAATAGTGAGGTCTGTGGCTGAATCAGAACTGTGGTAAACATCATCTCTTGTAGGGGAACCATCATTCATTAAAGTGATGTCATTCATATTAAGCAGTTGTTCTATATCAAACCCCATCGATCACAACGTTGTTCTCCCCATAGGGTGTGTTTGGCTTTAAAAGTCCCCCATCAATTTGAAGGGTTGAGGAAGTTGGTTTATCAAGAACTGCAAGTCATTTCTAGCTGACGAGGATTACCATGTGCATCCTGAAGTCTATTTTCTAATGTTGGATCAAGGTAAAGTGAACAAATAGTAAAGATTTGAATTGCACAAGCCTGCAACACAGAATTCAGGTGAATGACTCTGATCAAGAGACTTGCGAATTATGCCTGTCCCTCCCTGAGCACGAGCACCTATTAGGGGTGGAGACCTATAAAATGAAAAATTATAACTTGCTCTCTATTTTGATTAAATCCACGGATGTTCCATTGCATGAGACATTATTTGGATTTCTTAAAAGATTTTTTTTTTCTAATTTGGGAATCTTGAGACCTAGAGAGAGATGGCTTGCCAGCAATACTTTCAATACTTATTGATCTAGATAGTGCAAATGATTTTTTTATACTGGGCCTTCAGTTGCCCTTTCAGTTTTATTTTTACACTTCTATCCTAATCCTGAGAACGTGAAGGTGAAGGGGGAGGAAGGGGCCTATTTTGTCTAACAGATTGTGCCTCTATTTCCTCACCGCCATTGGATCGATGAACTGTTAAGACAGGTAACGGTACAATTTGGTATGAAGAGTTCTCAATATCTGGAATTAAGAACTCAAGATCTTTAATCGATCCGGTCACAGATGTAGGGGCTATGAGAGCCTCACTAGAAGAGGGTTTTTGAGCACCACCGGAGGGGGCAGAAGAAGCCCCACCAGAGGGGGCAGAAGAAGCCCCACCAGAGGGGGCAGAAGAAGCCCCACCAGAGGGGGCAGAAGAAACCCCACCAGAGGGGGCAGGAGAAGCCCCACCAGAGGGGGCAGGAGAAGCCCCACCAGAGTGGGCCAGGAGAAGCCTTACCAGAGGGGCCAGGAGGAGCCCCACTAGAGGGGGAAAAGCAGTTCTACCAGAGGGGGCAAGAGCAGCCCTACCAGAGGGGGAAAGAGCAGTCCCACCAGATGGGGGTGGTGGAGCCCCACCAGCAGGGGGAGGAGGAGCCCCACCAGAAGGGGCCAGAGGAGTCCCACCCGAGGATGCTGGGGGAGCCCCACCAAGGGAAGGGGGGGGGGGGGGGCAGAGAAGCCACGACCAGGGGGCCCCGAGGAGCCCGACTAGAGAAGTCTCCAGAACTCCTCACTGCATCTGTATAAGATTTTTTCACTAATAGCTTCTTTGCATGTCCGACACATTTGTTCATTAGTAGATTTCAGCAATGCCTCTTGCTCTTTCTTCAATACAAGGCATTCTTTATCACGGGCCCGATGGTCACCCTTGCAGTTCACACACACTTCAGGTGTTGAACAATCCTCATTCTCAGGTTGGGCAAAAGATCCACAAATCTTATTTCTAGTGCAAATACGAGAGGAGTGCTCAAAACCAAAGCAATTAAAACACTGAAGCACTCTCTCTTTCTATATGGACGAACTCTAGCAATTTCACTGTCAAAAACAATGTCTGAGGGCAAATG
>NC_090766.1:29310391-29320391 GCF_036898095.1 Palaemon carinicauda
GATAACGAAGTACATCTTATTAGCTTTAAAAGTATTTATTTGTTAAAAACAACAGAGTTAAACATCTCCATCACTGGAGGGAGCTGGTTTGGTCAGATGACCAATTCTGGTGAAGTATAGATATGAACTGACTAAATTATCGATATCACAGATATCGTATGCTTAGTTGACATAGCAGTTTTGTCACAATCTCGGAAGACACCTGCATCCGGTGACGTCACAAACTTTCACACGCTGATGCATTGGTGTTGACGTTTAAGAAAAATATTACATTGTTGAGGCTGCATTGTGCATCCTGTTTATGATTTGAATGACTACAGCAAGTCCCACGGCTAGCATCTTCATCCAAAATTACATATTACGTCATGTGTTTTAAACATGTAATATTAATTATTACATAAGCTCGGCCAGCTATCTCAATTTTTTCACAAAAATTTAACAACAAGCCAAAACATGTTTACTAGGTGTGACTGGACATATGTATTATTCTTTGTTTAACTTTAGCCATAATCAAACGAGGACGAATGTCCAAATAGGCACATCAAAAAATAATAACAATAATGTATATGAAAAAGATATTACCAAAGCAAAGAAAAAAAAAATGCATGATAAAATGAAGATCATATATATGGTACATTGCTAGCAAATGATTATATGGTACCAAAAAAAAAAAAAAAAAAACTACTGACTTACATATGATTCGGTAACTTGTTAAAGAATAATTGTTACCTTTGTCAGAAACATAGATTAACATAATACGGTAACTAATAAAAATATTTGTTACTTTGGTAAAAATTCAATTTTTTAGTGCACAAACACGAATTCCTGGTATGTACACGTACCACGGTTTCGTACATATATATATGTATATATATATATATATATATATATATATATATATATATATATATATATATATATATATATATATATATATATATATATATATATATATATACATATATATATATATATATATATATATATATATATATATATATATATATATATATATATATATATATATATATATATAGGGCTGATATATTTTATTAGATGCCCATAGATTCTGTTAATTTAATTTTTTTTTCTCTTTTCTTTTTAACATTCCGGCTTATATATTTTATAAGATGCCGAGAGAAAAAATTATTTATATATTTTTTTTGTTTAAATGTTGTTTTAAATGTATTTTTAACAATGCAATGTAGATAATTTCTTCAATTACATATTACTAGCGTACTAATAGCTTTTCTTACAAACTCTTTTTCCAACAATTTACTCCTTTAGCGAATGAGGTGGCCACTTCAAACGGCTTTAAACTGAATTAAATAAGGAGTTTTGTCTGGACATGGCGAAACATTCTGTTGTAGCTGCCTGCTGTGCCGTAACCTACGCCAAACAAGGATGTTCACGGCGATAAATATCACCACCGTGAGAACCAGACCTGCTAGTAGTATGGGGTGAAGGATGTCCTTATAAGTCGGTGACAGGTGGTCCCTTTCAGTAAGCTTCATCAACCGCTCTGCAACCTGTCTGTTATACGGGAGAGGGAGTGCTGGCATTGTAGAGGTCCACGTGAAGTTCGCGAAGTAGGCTCGTTCTCTGATGAGTATCCGTAGACCAGTCACCATGGAATTAGGGGAAGTCCCGATACAACCATCTGCTGCAACGAAGATGTGGGCGAAGGATGTGGATCCGTCAGGGCATGATACATTGAAGCCGTCCTTGTCGTATCGTATCCACGAGCCATTGTTCAGTCTGCAGTTGAACTCATTATTGTCAAAGGGATAAAGCTTATCCAGACAATTTTCACTTGTATGGGAGAGAACACCGTCTAGCACTATACCTAACTCGCATGAGTCCATCAAGTTTTTATAGAATTCAAATGAGTCAGCTGTACATATTTTTCTATCCATTGCGTCTGAACAGTGAGTTAATTGATTTAAGTCTTTAATGACCGTATATGTTTCCTAGTCTGGGGAAATCAATACGTGTCCTGTCAAACTGGATATTACTGGATTTGAGTGATTCGTCATGAAAGTCGGAAATGGTGATATCCTGTAAGATTGCCAGGCATCAGAAGAATCAAAGGGAATTGTAATCCTAATCTTGTTATTATCAACGTTTACTGTAATTAGGCTGTAATAAAATTCTAACCTATGTTCGTCTAACAAAGGAACATAGCCTAGTTTATCCCTTCCGTTCTCCAGAATTAACTTTAAGTAATTTATAGGCAACAAATGGGGCGACAGTACACCTTTAGTTGCTAACGTGATAGCTTCTACATAATCCTTGGATTTCTCAATGAAATGTGCAATTCTGTTATGTATGTGATCTATCTTTGAATCATAATACGTTAATGTTGCCAACAAATCCTGTACTTCCATAATCTGAATGATATTATTTGAATGTTCATTTACTAAATCCATAATTTTATTGATTGAAGCTAACTGATTCCTTAGTTCTGACATAATCAATTCATCTTCATGAGTCAAGAACTCAATTTTCTTATTTTGATTACTAATTTTAAGACGATTGGAAATTCCGAAACCTAAACTTGCAACAGACCCAAAGATGTTAACAGACCCAAATATGTTTAATGTAGCATAAATAAACGGATTTCGTCTTTCTTTATGTTCGTGTCCTACAGACCACATCAAAAGGTCATAAGCCAAAGATCCTGTCTCGTAAGTCTTATTTTTCAAGTCATCAGATAGCATCTCTGCAACTTTTAATGTTGATCCAAGCAAACTCTCTGTAGTCAAATGAAAATGTCTTCTATGCAACTCATCCAATGAGGCAGAAAACCTTGAAATGGCGGTTCTTAAGCTAGTGACATCATTCTCTTGAAGAAAAATTGCTTGCATATTCACTTCTACAACTACGTTGGTTGATGTAATAAAAACGTCTTCTTGTCTTTCAACTATAGTGCCATATTTAAAATTTATACTTTTAGTTTTAGAGCTCATCCCACACGAGAAAAATGTCTGAGCGAACAATATCACTCCCAACAACAAAAAATTCATCTTGGAAACCTGTAACGAGAAAAATATATGTAATTACTCCTGTATTAAAAAGAAAACTTTTAATCACATAAAATAAAAAAAAATTTTCCCTCACTTCTTTCTCTCTCTTTTCTTTTTAATTTCTTATATGAGTCAATGGTACTATTCTCTCATCCGTGGGTTGGGATACGTTTTGAACTCTAAACCTATTGGCCGTTAATGTTTCCAAAATGTTAAATGGGCCTTCAAACTTAGGTGTTAGTTTATAATTGAGCCCTTTTCGTACATTGATTTGAATATATACGTTATCACCCACGGTATATGTTTTAGTTGGTTTCGCTGTTTTATCATGATTCCTTTTCATTATGATTTGTGATTCTTCTAAATTCTTTCGAAGGATATCATATCGACTTATACTTGCATTTATAAATTCTTTTAAAGGATTTGATAGATTAGTTGTAGGCGTTAATACATGGAAAGGCGTTCTAACTGGGGTACCATACAATGCTTCATGCGGTGACATTTTAATTGATATATGATATGAATGATTCAGAGTACTCAGTGCCGCCGGTATTGCAATATCCCAGTTGGGGTCTGATCCCCCTAGTGTTACTCTTAATATATTTAATATCTTCCTATTTGCTCTTTCCACTAGCCCATTCGACTCTGGGTGATATATCATGGTATTTATTTTCTTTATGTTGAGGAATTCACACAATGAGGTAAGAAAGTGATTATTAAATTCACCACCCGAGTCTGAGATTATCATGTGTGGAATTCCATGTTTACAAATGTAACACTCGTAAAACTTCCTAGCGCATTCAATCGCAGTTTTAGTTTTAAGCGCTATTAGTTCTGTATATCGAGTTAAAGCATCTATAATTACTAAGAGGTGCTTATTTCCTCTGTCTGACTCGTAAAATCCTGTTAACAAATCTAAATTTATTCTTTCAAAGGGTTGATTGGGCACAGGATAAGCTCCTAGGCTGACAGGTGTTTTCGTATGCCCTCTGTTTTTCTGACATGTGCGACAATTAGCTATGTGTCTTTTTATATCTGTAAGCATCGTATGCCAATAAAACAATGATTTGGCTTTCTGTGACATTAATGAGAACCCCGGGTGTCCATGTAATGGATTTGAATGCAACCAATTCAGGACAGTGGAAATAAGTGAGATTGGTACTACTACCTGGTCGTTAGTTACATGTGGTGTATTGCGGGTTTTCCTTGTCACAGTCCTACACAGAATATTATCTTTGATTATATAATTCTGCTGCTTATACTTTATATATTCCTTTTCCTTATGATTGCTTTTCAAAGCATGTATAATTGTTTCTATTTTCTGATCTTTTCTTTGCTCAGTCTGTAACAATTAAGCGCTCCAGCCTAAATCTTCTTGTTCAGATATCTTTTTAATAATAGGCATGGATATTGATATATCTATTAATTCAGCTAAAGGCTCCGTACAAGATGACACGGGATTGCGTGATAATGCATCCGCAATGATATTTGCTTTCCCAGGTAAATACCCGATTCTTGCGCCAAAATTTTGAATGATCAAATGCCACCGAGTTCGTTTAGGGGGCTGTGGTTGAAGCCTTTAAAAAACTCTGTTAGTGGTTTATGGTCAGTAAGAACCTTAACGGGATAACCGTAAATTATGAACTTGAAATGCACTAGTGAATTAACAATAGCTAGCCCTTCCTTGTCTATTACGGCATACTTACTTTCGGAAGTTCTCAATTTTCGAAAATAGAAAGCTATTGGGAAAAATTGTTTATCATATTGCTGAAGCAATACCCCTCCTACTCCTAAGTCTGAGGCGTCTGTTGCAATGAAGAATTCCTTACCGAAGTCAGGAAATTTTAAGATAGGAGAACTACACAGTTCATCTTTCAAAGTATTAAACGCCTGTTGATATTGCTCAGACCATATGAAATATACGCCCTTCTTCGTAAGATCAGTTAAAGGAGCGGCTATTATTGAATAGTTGCGTATAAAACGCCTGTAATATCCACTACAACCCAGAAATTGCTATATTCCCTTGACATTAGTAGGTATGGGAAAATTACGTATAGCCGACACCTTATCATGGACTACTTCAAGACCTTGGCTTGACACCATGAAACCCAAATATATTAATTCTGTTTTGAAAAATTCACACTTACTAATCTTTACCCTTAAGTTATGTTGTCTTAATCTCTGTAGTACTAGTTCTAACTTACATAGATGTTCTTCTAAGGTGTTGGAAAAGATTACAAGATCATCCATATAGGCATGCAATATATCCCCTAACAAGTCTCCAAACACTATGTTAATCATTCTTGTAAATGTTATAGGAGCACAACGTAAACCAAAAGGCATCCGTAAAAATTCATAATGTCCCATGGCTGTGCTGAAGGCTGTGTATGGGATACTATCTTCTTCTAATGATATCTGGTGAAAGCCTTTAAGTAAGTTCAAACTGGTAAAATATTTATTCTGACCTAACAAAGACAAAATATCGTCAGTACATGGCACTGGGAATCGATCAGGGATTGTCTCCTCGTTTAGACGACGAAAGTCGACGCAGATAAGCCATGTTCGATCTTTTTTCGGTACAACTATTAAAGGAAAATTATAAGGGCTGTTTGATTTCCTAATGACTCCTTCTTCTAGCAGTTTACCTACTTCATCATTTATTTCATTCTGGAATTTCATAGGGAGTCTGTATGAGGGTACATAGATAATTTTCTGCTTGTCCTTTAACCTTATTTGATGCTCGATCACATCTGTTTTTCCTAAGGATCCATCCGTAGTGGAAAAAACATCATGATAATTAGTTAAAAGTTCAAAAATTTTCTGCTGAATTTCTTCGTCTTGAATGTCTTTGTTGATTTTATTTTTAATAGATCGCAAAAGGGATTCATCCGCAACTGATTGAAAGTGATTGATTTCAGCAACGGTAAGAATACGATGTTTATAAACTTCTACATTCAAGATATGTTGATTTTTGTGAATTACTAAAGTGTTATTTAAATGATTACAGACTTCAATATTACATTGTTGATGTGAGCCTACTGCATAAATAGCTTGTGTGACAGACAATCCGTTAGTTTTCAAAGTATCGGAAAGGATTAGTATTTCAGATCCCGGTAATGTTTTCTTTATTTGCACTATTAAATTCGAAGGTACGTTTGGTTCGATAGATTGCGTGCAAGATGATATTACGGGTGAACGAGAATTCTGCTGGGTCACGTATATTATTTCTTTATTAGTGAGACAAGTTATTGGTTCTTCAACGTACGTTACGGTTACATTTGTCGTCTCCTTTTTATCCAAAACTGATTTTAAGGTATTAGAAGACTTATAGAATTTCCCTTTGATATACACGCCGTGCTTGGCAGGGGCTAAGATAATGTTTTAATTTCCCATAGATGGGTATCCTATAATTACAGCTGGATACATATTAATGTTTTTTACAACAACAAATGTATCGGCAAACGTGCGTTTACCGACTTTGAACTGAACATGAGTTATGCCTATGACATTTAATTCATTGTTTCCTATACCCGAAAGTCTAATTCCGGATTTTTCAATCGGAAAGTTCGAAAACAACAAATTATGTGTCTTCAAATCCATGATATTACGTGGACTACCAGAGTCAAAAAATAACGTAAAGGATTTGTGTTCTAAATTTACAGCATATAAGGTTGGCCGTAACTCATTTTGGCTTATTATTGTATGAATTCGTTGCAAATCTCCGGGAGCATGCACTGTTTTACTTAATCCGGCCGTGTGTTTCATAGGAAAATCTATTGTCTCACAATTATCTGATAAAACATTAAATTGATTATTCAATACTATTGATGTTGACATGAATGACCTTGACCCAACATCACTCTCTTCCCCTCTGGAGTTAACTATGTGGTATTTGCTTTGCTCTGCACATTCTGAAAATTAGTCTGACCTTGCGAGGTCTGGTTTGACGACCCAGGCTCAGCGATATTCGAAGAAGTGTTTGTTTGTTTTGGACTCTGAACTGCATTGACATTTGGTTGTTTCTTCTTATTGTTAAAATGAGGATTTTTCTTTTTATTTCCATATGGAACTGACTGTGGAACTGACTGTGTATTTCTGGGATTCTGTTGTGTCTTACGCGAGTAACATTGGCTATATGAATGAGTTGCACTGTTATGAATCGAGCAGAATTTCGTTCTGCAGTCCGCGCTTAAGTGACCTTGACGTTTGCAATTATAACACGTCATTCCCGCTACTTGACTACTAACTACGTTCACTGTTTGTGGCTTTGTTTCATTCTTTGCAAAAACTTGAGTTAACACGGGATCGAGATCTGGACACTTGGACATGTGTTTCTTTATCTGTTTATATACATCCAATTCCGTACTTGCAGGCGTTAACATCTTATCAAAACACCGCACTAAAGCTTCAGGCAACATAAGTGTCATGCAAGTTAAATACATTAATCGTAAAAAATCTTTCACGGAGATGTTATCGCTAGTAACCCAAGTGGAATGACCTAAAATGTCCTGATATTCATTAAGCCTATCAGCTATGAGAGCTGCTCTCTCAATAACACTAAGCCGATTCATAGAGGCTTGATTAAGTGTATTTCGTAACGTTAATACTACATCCAAGGCTTCCTCACCCCCATAGACCGTGCGTAACCTAACTTTGAAATCATCCCAGGTAACTGCTTCTTGAAATGAAACACCTCTTAAATACGCACTCGCATCCCCCTTAGAAAAATCTATAAAACTTTTAGCTTCTTGTAATTGTACAAAAGGGTCTACGATTTGTTTGGCATTTAAATGGGCATCGACGGATGAAATCCATGACTCCACATTTTGTGGCAAGAACCCGTTGACCCGACCCTGAAAAGGAAGGATTGCTGACCTGTCATTTACAAGCGTCACAATTGGAGGAGGATTAGTCTGGCCTACGCCACTAGGTCCAGGGGTAGGGCTCACAAGGGGAGTCATGACTGCTGTATTTCTTTTCCTATCTCTTCGACCCCTTTCAATTCTATCAAAATATCTATATGAGTACAGACGTCCACTGCGTAAACGCCTATGTATAACAAAATTCCCCAAACAATGTTACTAATCCCAAAACATTTCCTGAGAATTTCTGAAAGAAAAAGGAATTAGCACAAAGAGAGAAAAATTCTAGATGAAAATTCGGAGTTGAACACAGTTTCCTTTAATGAACGGAAACAAAAGATTAGCAATTCACTCACCCCAGTAATAATCGACTAACGACTCGTGATAACTACACTTCACTGCCTAAACTGGAATGAATTAAAAAATCTGTGCTTAGCTTATATATGGGTCTGTGTGATGTCGACACATCCTCTCTCTCTCTCTTGATGTTTTGTTAGCGATGTATCGTTCGAGTTTCTTGTTGAATGTAGCGCTTCCTGGGTATGTTTTGCAAACGTTGAACGCCAGTCCTTTGGTTTCCTAGGATGTTGATTGAAGATCCAGTTCATCGGTTTGTATTCATAACATTCATTAATGTTAACTATTTCGATGGACTATATTACTTAGTTAAAATTGTAGATTCATGTAGATAATGTTGAGTTCTTGAAGATCTTTCTCTGGTTTTACAGCTTTTATTTTGAAGTCTTGAAGATCTTTCTCTGGTTTTACAGCTTTTATTTTGAAGTCTTGAAGATCTTTCTCTGGTTTTACAGCTTTTATTTTGAAGTCTTGAAGATCTTTCTCTAATTCTTAGAGTTTAACCGCTGCCACCATTTATTAGTGTGCTACTTTTATAAGCACACATTGAGTACGTGTTGTTTAAGATGTGTATAGCTGGATAACGAAGTACATCTTATTAGCTTCAAAAGTATTTATTTGTTAAAAACAACAGAGTTAAACATCTCCATCACTGGAGGGAGCTGGTTTGGTCAGATGACCAATTCTGGTGAAGTATAGATATGAACTGACTAAATTATCGATATCACAGATATCGTATGCTTAGTTGACATAGCAGTTTTGTCACAATCTCGGAAGACACCTGCATCCGGTGACGTCACAAACTTTCACACGCTGATGCATTGGTGTTGACGTTTAAGAAAAATGTTACATTGTTGAGGCACCAAACCCTCAAGAGTAATTCAATGACCTGAGTTTTATTGTCATCATTACTCAAGATCTCTTTCCAGTTATCTGGTCGCCTTGTGTTTTCTCCACTAACCAAACGTTTTTCTCCTGAGCCAAGATTTGATCTCTCCAGGGATTTTATTGAATTGGGCATGTAAACCGAGAGTGTTTAAATGAGCATATCAGGAGGTGAACTATCAGGTTGCAATATGGAAACGTGCCTATTATCCCAAACCTAAGGTCCCTCATCCAGCTGTGGATCATGGTTGGATAATGAAGGATGGAAATCTAGAACCCTGTTGGTTCAAGGGAACTGCACTTCTACAAGTATACAAGGTACCTAGAGGTGATGCTACAGATGGTGACTATGGGGGGCGAAAGCAGCAGAGACAGCATGCATCGTGATACCCGTTCATCACAGATCCAGAAGATTGAGAAAGCCGCTAAGAAGATCAAGCAAAGAATGCATTCATTACAGAAAGACTGAAGAAGAATGATGACTTCTTTGCTCCATTGCCCAAACAGAGGCTGAAGACTTTCGCTGTCACTGGCAAGAAAGCACTTGTGAAAACATCAAGTAACAATACAGTGGAGTACAAACAGCAGGGGAATGTCACTTTTAAGTTGTTGGTCAAGTCTCAAAACCACAAATTAGATGTCCAAGAACTTCTACGATACCCACTCATGCCTGTGCTATCATCACTTGAGACACCACATGGGTATCTTCTGAAGACAGACAAGACCAAGGCATTCCACCACTTAGTGAAAGACACGAATGATTCCGCTATTCCTCCTGACAAAGATACCATGAATGTAGAAGATGGAAATACCGTGTTTCACTCAATGAAGGAAATGCCAAAAACATTCAAACAAATATGTCAAAACATC
>NC_090766.1:29330915-29338415 GCF_036898095.1 Palaemon carinicauda
ATCAGTTTTTCCCTCGGCCTAAAAGAGATATCATCGATTGAGGGTACTAAAAATGTTGCTGAAGGAGTTTTATAGAAGAGTCATTGTGACAGAAGAAGCAGCACTCGCCTTTCTAAGAGAGCACAATCTCTTGGATACAGTTCAAGAAGCAGATCTACTTGTCATTCTTAGAAGATGTACGAAGTGTGTATCACTAGAATAAATGTATGGAAATATATGATAACCTGTTTGATGCACGAAGATTGTATCGCTAGAATAAAAGTATGGAAATATATGATAACATGTTTGATGTACGAAGAGTGTATCGCTAGAATAAATGTATGGAAATATATGATAAGTTTATTTTTACCTTTATTCCTTTTTTTTTAATGTAATTAGAAATCCAATGATCTATTTAAGTCATTTCTAAGATATGTTTAAATCAAGTGTTTTTTGCTTAAACAAATGTATGAAATGTGTTTTATCTATGAGGGACGAATAATTCAGCAGTAGACCTCACGCTATAGTACTAACGGGAGGTAGATCTCACGCTATAGTGTGGTAGACCTCACGCTATAGTAGCACCTATATATATATATATATATATATATATATATATATATATATATATATATATATATATATATATATATATATATATATATATATATATATATATATATATTTGTATGTATGTTGTAAATACTATATCATTCATGATATCTGTAAATAATTGACACTTTTAATAAAGCAAGATTGTAAGCAATTATAACAGTTTTAATAAAACAAGATACAGTATATGCTGTTTGCTTCTACTGTACTTACATTGGTTGTTTGTATACGAAAACACCAGGACTACGGTAAAGTCGTTACACTTTATAGCCCTCTAAGGATGACATTGAACACAACTTGTGTTAATCTCACAACTGTTGTTACTGATTTTAGCCTAAAGGCAGGCAGCTGTGTCTTATCATGGGCTAAATCAAATACCATTTAAACCATCTTCCAGAGTAGTAAGTGATGGATTCGTGTATGGATTTTTTTTCCCTGTTGTTGATCTCAAAATGGAAAATTATTGAAAACCTGAGTGATAAAATGTTCTAGAATTTTACCTGAAATGTATCATATAAAAAAAGACCTCGTAGCATAGTCACCTGTACATTTCCATGCGGTTAATATAAGACTTCTGCCCCTTTGTCATAGCTCCATTCTTTCTTATTACTCATTTCATCAAATGACAAAACAGCAATACCTAGAAATCGAGACTTCATACCATCTTTAAAGTCCTCTTGTTTAAATTGAATCGAGCTAACAGTAGCTTACACAACGTTAATTCTGTCTGCACGACAACATGAATGTTGGTAATTTATATTTGGGCTTTTATTTTTCACGTGTATAGCATCCAAATACTACGAGGTTACTATGCATTATCACTGACAGAATATATGAATAAACAAAAAGATATATGGACACAAGGAGTTCTATTGTTATATTGCATCTATGGGTATAGTCAAACCATTTTATGAGCAAACTCGGAGCCCAATAGCGGCATTGCCAATTCTCTTGGGTCATTTTGAAAGCACACCTGGCTTGACCGCTTTAATCTATGGGCGAGCCGAGAAAAGGGTCAGCTATTTAGTCATTCACCCGGATTTGAACGGTCTAAGAAAATAATTTTTTAATTTGATACTCTCTCCAAATTTTTCCTTCGCTCTTTTTGTTTGCAAACACGTGGTGACAAATCGAAACTCTTAAATATAACAAAGAGCAAAATTGTTATAAAACGATCATCATACTAACAGAAATAGTCTTAATTCTGATATCAAATGAATTCAGTTCTCAATTCTGATTGATTATTAAAGACAGGATTCTTTACAAAGGATTTAATTAACTATGTTTAATATGGTATATTTACATAGGTGATTTTATTATTTTAGAATTTATTTAATTAATAGAAAAAAAATTTCTACAACAAAGGTTGTGTTAGCAAACGTGGTTATGATGACTTCGTCAGATGAAGTTAGTACTACCACAAAAGATTCAACGAATTGATTAATTCAGACCATTTTCATGTTTTCTTTTATAATGTTATTAGTATGCTAAATACCTTTGACCCAATTTTCCTTGCAAATCTGAAACAAAATCGTTTTTGATATGTTGGGTGCATCTCTGATACGTTTGATTGTTTGGTCAATTCCAAATTTAACAATCCCATTATCATGTTCCCATTTAAAAAAACTGATAGACATAGTATACCATTTTCCTTTCTTCTGGGCGTAAAACACGACGCTGAGAACTTACCATGGTTTTTACGGAAGCCTATTGTGCAAGACAGTGAATGAGGAAGCTAATCTTCATGCATTTAATAGGATTTGACCAAAGGTCTCAGTGAACTGACCCAGTGGCAACGTGTATGTCATATCTCCTAATTTGTTATTTTCCTTTCCTTGTCCTAGTGAAGCGAAAGCATTGGGATTAAGTACATCGGATTTGTTAAGACTTGATAAGATACTCTACAAATATAAGGACTGTTTTGAGCTAAATGACTCGGGACCTAGGTTTGATAAAGGGATGGGAACATTCCATTAGATTGTCCTGTGGGAAACCTATCAAATTACCGTATAGAAGAATAGCACCCACGTTAATCCCTGAGGCCAAACAGTTGCTTGATGACTTAAAGAAACGGGGTGTAATTGAAGAAAGTGCAAGTCCTTATGCAGCACCTATAGTCCTTGTGAGGAAGAAGGGGGGAGGCCTAAGGTTGTGGATTGATTATAGGAAATTGAATGAAAAAACTTTTAAGGATGCATTTCCTATTCCTAGAGTAGCGGAGTGTCTGGATTCATTGGAAGGGGCCAAATACTTTTCGACTTTTGACCTTGCGCAGGGCTATCATCAAGTTTTGTTAAGGAAAGAAGATAGAGAGAAAACTGCATTTTCAGTACCATGGGACACTTTCAGTATCGCAGGTGTCCAATGGGTCTGACAAACAGCCCAGCAACCTTTCAACGATGCATGGAGAATATTTTGGGGGATATGTTTTTTGAATTTCTAGTCATTTATTTGGATGATATGGTATTATTTTCGAAGACCATTGACGACCCCTTATTAAGATTGGAGGCATTGCTAGAGCGCATAAAGTCTTATGGGATGAAATTAAAGCCAAAGAAATGTCATTTGTTGCAGACATGTGTAAGTTACATAGGATTTAGCATTAGTAATCAAGGAATAGGATCTGATCTAAGTAAGATTGAAGCAGTGAAGAACTGGAAGAGGCCAGAAACTATAAAGGAAGTGCGAGCTTTCCTGGGATTTGCAACATTTTATAGGAGATTTATTAAAAATTTTGCCATAATTGGCAAGCCACTCAATGAGTTATTGAAAGGAGAAAAGAAGAAATCCGATCCAGTCAAAGTATTAAGGATAAATGGACAGAAGATGCGGAAATGGCCTTCCAGACATTGATAGAAAAATTGATAGCTGCCCCAGTACTGAAAGGGATAGAATTAGGGAAAGCGTGTACGTTAGAAATAGACGCTAGTTACGATGGACTTGGTGCTGTTTTGTCCCAATATAAGGAGGATAAGCTGCATCCTGTAGCTTATGCAAGTAGGTCACTGAAACCCCACGAAAGAAACATGAAGAACTATAGTTCGAGGAAACTAGAATTGTGTGTTTTGAAGTGGGCTGTTACTGAAAAATTTAAAAAATATCTTATTGACACAAAGTGCATAGAGTATACTGACAATGCCCCTTTGAGCAATCTCAGCACAGCAAAACTTGATCACACAGAACAAAAAATGGGTGGCAGATTTGTCGGTATTTGACATTGAACTTAAATTCAGACCAGGAAAACAAAATGTTAAAGCTGACATTCTCTCACGCAAGCCTAGAGAGATGGTGATGAATGAAGACGAGGAAGTATGGGTAGCTCCTCATGAGGACACAAATTTTGTTTGTGCCATAAGTAGACATCAGATTTTAGAGTGGGAGGACGTTGTTAATAAACAGAAAGCTTGTCAAGTTTTAAATATTGTAAGGAAATGGCTAGAAGGAGAAAATATTGAGTTAGAAAACATTAATTTTAAACCTGAATTAGTTACGTGGAAAAGGGATAAAGAAAGTCTTGTGATAAGAAATTATATTCTTTATAAGACTCATGTGGATCAATTAGATAACATAATTTATAGATTAGCCGTTCCTGTTCTTTTAAGAAGTAAGTGTTTAGTCGATACTCATGATAAACTTGGGCATCATGGTATTGATAGAACTTATAAATTACTAAACTCTAGGGTTTATTGACCCAACATGAGGGGATTTGTAACGGATTTCATTAGAAATTGTGATACTTGTTTAAGGGCAAAAGATGAAATTCCATATAGAAATACCATTCCTGTTCATGTGGAAACTTCTCAGCCCATGGAAATTGTGGCGATAGATTTTTGTTCCGTGGAAAGATCAACCTCTGGAAAGGAGCATATTTTAGTTTTAAGTGACCTGTTTAGCAAATACGTATGGACATATCCAATGAAGGATCAGAAAGCGACAACAGTGGTTAAAATATTGGTCGAAGAGCTTTTTTATAGATATGGAATTCCTCAGCAGCTTCATACTGACCAGGGGAGAAATTTCGAAAGCGCTCTAATTAAGAAAATCTATAAAAGGTTCAATGTAAAGAAATCACGCACTTCTCCATATCACCCTGAAGGAAATGGTCAAGGGAAAGAATGAATAGAAATCTGTACAGTCTACTTAGAAGTTTGGAGGAGGAGAAGAGGAACAAATGGCCATTGTATTTGCAGAGTTTAGTATTTGCGTATAATATAACACCTCACTCTGTGACAGAGTTTTCTCCGTATTTCTTGTTGTTCGGAAGGGAACCTTGTATTTCGATCGAGAGCTGGGGGTATCTGGAAGACATTTACAAATTTCAAGACGGAGACTGGTTACGTCAGCAATTCAAAATGCAAAAAGAAGTTTGGGATTTGGTTAAAAGGAACACACAAAAGAACTGGGTATCAAAAGCAAAGCCTATGTTAGCAAAGTCTAGAGAAAGTGATTTGGAGGTAGGACAAAAGGTTTTATTACGAGAAAATAAAATAATTGGAAGAGCGAAACTAGGAGACAAAATCGGTAAAAGAAAGTGGGTAATTGAAGAAGTACTCAACAGGGACTGTGGTTTGTATAGAATTAGGCCTGAAGGAAGTGGTGCTAAGGTTATCCATCGGAGGAATATTAAACCGTTCGCTGGGATCGAAAGGAATGAGAGGGGAGAAAATATTGATGACTTAGATACGGAAAATAATGATAATTTCGAAACCGCTGATATGGATGACAGTAGCTTAGAAATGCCTGATATGGAAGAAGTTTTAACCAGGTTCGGGTTTGATTTTAGCAACCATGGTAATAGTGAACCTAAAGAAAGTGTTGATAAAGCGGTTGAACAAGAACAGCGAGTAACAATTAACGCACCAGTACTGAGAAGATCAGAGAGGATACGAAACAGGCAGCGATCAGAGTTGTAAATTTGTCTTTCTTTGTCGGAAACAGGTAATGGTAGCGTAGTGTGAGAGGATGGAAGTGTATAGTGTGTGTACGATGAGGGCATCGTAAAACTGTAGGGGGATTGTGTGTAGCACTGTATGTTCTCCACCAAGTGTCTTTTATCTTTCACAGCACTAGTTACCAATAACAACCGTTAACGAGACAGCAAATGAGGACGAACGGCCAAATAGATCTGCATGAACTGGACCGCCTTCACGGACCTGTTGACCGGAGGAACTACCCATTCACTGTTTAATATATACTATCTTTAGAAATGTAAATTAGATGACAGACCTGAAATTTGCCGGACTTTGAGTAGGCTCATTCTCTAGCTACTGTACAACGTAGGCTTACATATACGCTGAGCATACTCTGTAACATAACTGGTATGTTGTTAATTGTCCTTTAATTGTTTGTTACTGTAACGTAACTAATCTTGTTTATTTGCCGTTAATTGTTTGTTACTATAACGTAACTAATGTTATTTGTTTGTTAATTGTGTTTCGAATAGGTTGGTTATTGGTAATGTCCGATTGAGCATTTGTTTCTGCTTGTAGGGTTGAAGGTTTTGTCTACATATACAATAAAAAGAAAGAGGAAATGTTGCTGTGAGTTGCAACTTCCTTTGGATTGATATATATATATATATATATATATATATAATATATATATATATATATATATATATATATATATATATATATATATATATATATATATATAATATATATATATATATATATATATATATATATATATATATATATATATATATATATATATATATTGATGCAAAGAGCCTAGGTTAGATTTCGCTAATCGTCTCGATCTTGAGCTTAAATCAACCCATCGTTAATCATCTCCTGTAGATAAATGGATAAAAGCAGGCGAAAAAAATCAAAATAACATCACAGAAGTGTATTAAATAAACATATGAAAAAGAACCATTCATATTTTTATTGTTTTTCCCTGAAGTCCCCATAGTCCAGTGTGAAATTTTTGCTGAACGTGGCGAAGAAGACCAAACTCGAGCAAGAGCTACGAAGGAATCTTGGACAAATCTTCGCGCTCTTCTCTAAGTCTTCATTTATCGCCATTTGTTACATCCATTTTCATTTAAAATTTTCTATATAGTTGTGATAACAATAATGGAATTATCTGAAGACTATAGCTATCCCAAATACAACTCTTCGAATCGTGTTAAAAATCAGGAATCTTCCAAATGTCTAGGGCGGGAAAAGATGATTCTTACGATGAAACGAATTTGTTATCTTCAAAGATTTCCCTTTTTTTCCTTCGTTTATTTTGCTCCATTTTCGTAGTTTTATCAAATTGGAGAAGAGAGAGAGAGAGAGAGAGAGAGAGAGAGAGAGAGAGAGAGAGAGAGAGAGAGAATATGTAGGCGCCAAAAAGGATGCAATTTTTCTAGAGAGAGAGAGAGAGAGAGAGAGAGAGAGGAGAGAGAGAGAGAGAGAGAGAGAGAATATGTAGGCGCCAAAAGGATGCAATAAAAGAGAGAGAGAGAGAATATGTAGGCGCCAAAAGGATGCAATGAGAGAGAGAGAGAGAGAGAGAGAGAGAGAGAGAGAGAGAGAGAGAGAGAGAGAGAGAGAGAGAGAGAGAGAGAGAATATGTAGGCGCCAAAAGGATGCAATGAGAGAGAGAGAGAATGTGTGCGTCAAAAGGATGAAATTCTTCTCTGCTCCAGAAAAAGAATTCTCTGATGAAGACTTCGTCATTCTTTTTCTTAAGTCGGATTGAAGAAATTTGGATATCTTTCAGATCCTTCAATATTCTCTACTGCGTAGTTTCTGCTTAATTCTGCATAATCTTCGTTTTTTTGTTGATTGTAAAATGATCAAGGACTTATTATCAGTTCTCTTATTCGGATGCTTTCATCCTTCTGTACAATAGAAGTATATAAAATGAACAAATACAAAAAGAAATATTGAAATTTTTATTGGTCTTCCCTGAAAT
>NC_090766.1:29353415-29358415 GCF_036898095.1 Palaemon carinicauda
CCTTCCTCTCCTTTACTCCCCCTTCTCAATCCCTTCCTCCTCCTTTCCTTCCCCCTTCCTACTCCCTTCCTCCTCCATTCCTCTCCCCTTCCCACTCCCTTCCTCCTCCTTTCCTCCCCCTTCACACTCCCCTCCCTCTCCTTTCCTCCCTCCTTCTCACTACCTTCCCCCTCCCTTCCTCCTTCTATTCATTCCTTTCCTCCTCCTTTCCCTTCCTCTCCTCTTTCCTCTCACTCCCTTCCTCCTCCTTTCATCATCCCCCGTCCCACTCCCATCCTCCTCCTTTCCTCCCACCTTCTCACTCCCTTCCTCCTCCTTTCTTCCCCCCTTTCCACTCCTATCCCTCTCCTTTCATCCCTCCTTCTCACTCCCGTCCCCCTCCTTTCCTCCTCCTATTCAATCCCTTCCTCCTCCTTTCCTCCCAACTTCCCACTCCCTTCCTCCTCCTTTCCGCCTACCTTCCCACTCCCTTCCCTGGCTTTCCTCTTCCCTTTCACTCCCTTCCTCCTTCTTTCCTCCCCCTTCCCAATACCTTCTCCTCCTTTACTCCTCCTTCTCATTCCCTTCCTCCTCCTTTCCTACCCACTTCCCACTCCCTTCCTCCTCCTTTCCTCCCACCTTCCCACTCCCTTCCTCCTCCTTTCCGCCTACCTTCCCACTCCTTTCCCCTGCTTTCCTCTTCCCTCTCACTCCCTTCCTCTTCCTTTCCTCCCCCTTCCCATACTATCCCCCTCCTTTCCTCCCTATTTTCACTACCTTCCCTCCTTTCCTCTACTCCCTATCCTCTCATTTCCTCCAATCCCTTCAACTTCCTTTCCCTCCCACTTCTCACACCTTTCCTCCTCCTTTCCTCCCTCCTTCCTACTACCTTCCGCCTCATTTCCTTCCCCTTCGCTTTTCATTCCCCCTCTTTTCGTCCTTCCTTCTCACTCCCTTCCCCCTCCTTTACTTCCCCCTTCTCACTCCCTTTCCCCTTCTTTCTTCTCATATTTTCAATCCTTTCCCCCTCATTTCTCCCTCCTTTTCACTCCCTTTCCCCTCCTTTCATCCACCCTTCTCATTCCCTTCCCCCTCCTTTCTTCCCTCCTTATCAATCCTTTCCCCAACCCTTGTGACTCACTTCTGCCTCATTTTGTCCCCCTTCTCACTTCCTTCCCCTCCTTTCCTCCCTACTTTTCACTCCCTTTCCCCCTCCTTTCCTCCACCCTCGTCACTCCCATACCCTCCTTTCCTCCCTCCTTCTCCCTACTTTACATGGTTTATCATTCGTTATCATCATCACATGTTTGTTCAATAGTTTATAGTCTTTCTAAGCCATGAATAAAAATTTACGAAATATAAACTGGCATAGAAATAGCATAAACAGACAGAAGTGAACAAACGTGTGAGGCCATTGTCCTGCATTCTTCTAATAATGGATGATGATGAAGATGATGATAACGAATGATAAACAATGAATAAAAATTTGCAGATATAAACTGGCATAGAAATACCATAATCAGATGGGATTGAACAAATATATCTGAGGCCTTTATCCTGTATTTGACTAATCATGGGTGATGATGATGATGATAAGGAATGATAAACCATGTAAATTATGGAAAAGGAGGGAGGAAAGGAGGGGAATGGAGTGACAAGGGTAGAGGAAAGGAGGGGGAAGGGAGTGAGAAGTAGGGAGAAAAAGAGGGGAAGGGAGTGAGAAGTAGGGAGGAAAAGAGGGGAAGGAAGTGAGAAGGGGGACAAAAGGAGGCGGATGTGAGTGACAAGGGCGGAGGAAAGTGGGGGGGGGGGAAGGATTGAGAAGGAAGTAGGAAAGGAGGGGGAAGGGAGTGAGAAATAGGGAGGAAAAGAGGGGAAGGAAGTTAGAAAGGGGACAAAAGGAGGCGGATGTGAGTGACAAGGGTGGAGGAAAGGGGGGGGGAAGGATTGAGAAGGAAGTAGGAAAGGAGGGGGAAGGGAGTGAGAAATAGGGAGGAAAAGAGGGGAAGGAAGTGAGAAGGGGAACAAAAGAAGGCGGATGGGAGTGACAAGGGTGGAGGAAAGGGGGGAAAGGATTGAGAAGGAGGGAAGAAAGAAGGGGGAAGGGAATGAGAAGTGTGGTTAAAAGGAGGAGAAAGGGAGTGAAGAGGATGGAGAAAGGAGGGGAAAGGAATGAAATTATGAGAAGAAAGGAGGGGGAAGGGAGTGAGAAGGGGGAAGTAAAGGAGGGGGGAGGGAGTAGGAAGGGGGTAGGAACGTTGGAGGAAGAGATTGAGAAGGAGGGATTAAAGTAACGGAAAGGGAGGGAGAGGGAGGAGGAAAGGAGGGGAAGGGAGTGGGAAAGTGAGAGGAAAGGAGGAGAAGGAATTGAGAAGGAGGAGATAAGGAGGGGGAAGGTGGTGAGAGGGAAGAGGAGAGGAGGAGAAGGGAATGGGAAGGGGGGAGGAAAAGAGGAGGAAGGGAGTGGGAAGGGGGAGGAAAGGAGGATGAATGGATTGAGAAGGAGGAGGAAATGAGAGGGAAGGGGTGAGGAAAGGAGGAGAAGGGAGTGGGTAGGGGGTAGTTAAGTTGGAGGAAGGGAGTGAGAAGGAGGGAGGAAAGGAGGGGAAATGGAGAGAGAGGGAGGAGGAAAAGATAGAAAGGGAGTGGGAAGGGGGGAGGAAAGGAGGAGGAAGGGAGTGGGAAGGGGGGAAGAAAGGAGGAGGAAGGGCATAACTATTAGAAATTATCGAGCTTGAGCGGGTCTCGAACCTCAGCCATAGAGATTGCCAGGGAAAGACATGGCCAATAGGCTATCACACAAAGATGCAATGATGTGTGGATGTTCTCGGGAATATATATATGACTATGCTTTCACGCATATATCTTTAGACCATTCTCCATATCTACTGCATTAATCTTCCTTTTGTTATTTACAAATATTATGTTGTTTTTATCTCTTGTACCATAAGTAAATGAGTGTTTAAATGCAATCAATGCATAACGCTCTTGTGATCTTCACTACCCATTATTAGTATAACATATTGATTCATTCATATACTTTGGTTAGAGACTTTATTTATTACAGGTTTTTGTTTGTCAAGTATAATCAAGAACTTTCTGTGTTTAAAGGTATATTTTTCTTCATGAAAGAAGATATTTATGTGTTGTTGAAGCATATTCTTGTTCTAGCGATACACTCATTACTTCGTACTAAGCCACTTATCACTTAACCTTTTCAACATGTATAAAAATCCTTTAGAGAAATTGTACTTTTCACTTTTCTGAACTAGAAATCCCATAAACAATTTATTCAGTATTTCATTTGATCACTGTCTAAAATGCTGACTTTTGCAGAGAAAGTTACTATACTGCCGATCAAATGCAATTTACCCCAAAGTTCTTAATTCATTCATTGTCTAACAGGATTTTGAAATAAAATAATTAGACTCTGCTCTTATCGTCCTGTTTCATAAAGAGATTAAGTCAACAGCAATAAACTTAATAAATTGCTGATACATAACCTGAATTAAATGCGCTTTAGTACTTAATGCTAAATCTCAGAATAATGAGAAGACTGTCATAAAAAAGAAACTCCAACAGTCAGTGATCGTCGGAAGCACTTGGCGAACTAACACTGAGAATTGGAATTCAGAGATCTTGATATTTTAATCAACTTAAATTCACTTTGAATAAACACTCTTGCATAATTATGCTCCTAATAGCTGTTTTGTAGTTCATTTTGCTGAGCCAACTTTGTATATTCATTTGGATCATGGTGAGCAAAGAAAAAAGGAAGAATTTTATGGAAGGAAAAAAGTATTCTCATTATGACCCAAGCCAAAAACGTTTAAACAATCTTCATCCCGTTGTAAATTTAAATAAGCTGCAATTGTATTCAACATAACGTTTTAAAGTTGATATTGTCACAGGAATTGGAAAAGGAGTTACCTTATAATGAAGGAACCTTTAATTTACTCTACGCTAAACTGAAATTAACAATTGTCGTTCCTTTTGGCTGAGACAGATAGACAAAGGAATACTTTTCATCAGTCTTTACAAGTTTTTATTTATTGTTCAAAATATGTTAGAATATATAGGTCTTGAGGAAGTATATGTTTCCTCCACTGAAGTTTAGGTTATAGAGCGGAGTAGTAATAGAGGCAATAGAAAAAAACAAAAAACCTAATTAAAACCTGTCTTCAGTGACTTACCTAAAACCTATTCGTTTCATCTTCCATTATACAGCAAAATCTACCAGCAGTGATTTTTTTTTTCTAAAACGTCAATATTAGTGAATATAAAACCTATTATATCAATTTATCTAGTGACACAAAAAGTACAGAATTATCTCCGTTTTTTTAAGTGCTCAAAGTATAAAAAAAAAAAAAAATCCTATCGTGAGGTATAAAATGTTGCTTTAACAATCAAAATCCCATTATGCCAAATTCGTGTAAAAGATCCCAAAGATCCTTTCAATGAACCTTGTAAAAGCTCTTAAGTTAATGTGTTATATGCCATATTATTTAAGTGATGTTTTTCTTCTCTTAACCTTAACTCATAACAGAAATCAAGGTAATCTGTTGAAAGGGAGTTAGAAACATGCTTAATCTCGATAGTTTCTAGTAGTACCTTCAACTTCATCATCTTTGTAAGCTAGGGATAGGGATTTTAAATGAATCCTGAAGGTATACCTGCTGATCATCAATAATCATTACCTGGTCGTTATGGTATGTATGAATAACTGACCATTGCTACTAGTGCAGTGACAGAAGAAGTCATGGATCCGCTGGTAAGTTGTAAATACTGGTCAATGAAGGTTTGGAAAAAAACAACTTATGTCAGTTCTGGAGTCCATGTGGAAAATATAGAAATGCTCTTTTATTTCTATGCTCCCATCTGCAGTCTTTGTGGGGGTTGGTTAATGAATAGAGTGGTATTATAAATTTACTGATCTAAACAAATATCAAAGTAATTACAAACATTCTGTAAAAAATAACTATTAGAAAAAATTAAGGAGATGACAATTACATTCGCTTATG
>NC_090766.1:29363415-29380915 GCF_036898095.1 Palaemon carinicauda
GGCGAGGCTTGGTTCACTTCCAAAATGCTGATGAAAACGAAGAGATGACAGGATTGCCCAAACAGGGCCACAGTCGAATCTTGTCTCCCATCGCTGCTCACACTGGGAATAGATATTTTGTGTTTCATTATATCCTTTTAAAAATATTGTATCTACCCCTGACAGTTTTCATACCCAAATATCAAGCCGTCATATATATATATATATATATATATATATATATATATATATATATATATATATATATATATATATATATATATATATATATATATATATATATATATATATATATATATATAAATTTCTACCTCATACCTGGGATCGAACGCTAGCCCCTTCTAATGAAAGGCCAGGTCGAAACCAACCATGTCACGAGAGCCCATAAAAGATATTGGAACCTGACCGCTACCAGCTGTCCGAGGATTTACCTGGCGAGACATCAGTCTCTTACCAGCGAGTTTTACCCAATATCCCGGGCCACCACGTGACACAATTGGTAGTAATTCATTCAAATTACCCCTAATGAGTCAATATGGATTAATATCAACACAACATCGTGTTCAAATAGAAATAAATTTCTACCTCATACCTGGGATCGAACGCTAGCCCCTTCTAATGAAAGGCCAGGTCGAAACCAACCATGTCACGAGAGCCCATAAAAGATATTGGAACCTAACCGCTACCAGCTGTCCGAGGATTTACCTGGCGAGACATCAGTCTCTTACCAGCGAGTTTTACCCAATATCCCGGGCCATCACGTGACACAATTGATAGTAATTCATTCAAATTACCCCTAATGAGTCAATATGGATTAATATCAACACAACATCGTGTTCAAATAGAAATAAATTTCTACCTCATACTTGGGATCGAACGCTAGCCTCTTCTAATGAAAGGCCAGGTCGAAACCAACCATGTCACGAGAGCCCATAAAAGATATTGGAACCTGACCGCTACCAGCTGTCCGAGGATTTACCTGGCGAGACATCAGTCTCTTACCAGCGAGTTTTACCCAATATCCAGGGCCACCACGTGACACAATTGGTAGTAATTCATTCAAATTACCCCTAATGAGTCAATATGGATTAATATCAACACAACATCGTGTTCAAATAGAAATAAATTTCTACCTCATACCTGGGATCGAACGCTAGCCCCTTCTAATGAAAGGCCAGGTCGAAACCAACCATGTCACGAGAGCCCATAAAAGATATTGGAACCTGACCGCTACCAGCTGTCCGAGGATTTACCTGGCGAGACATCAGTCTCTTACCAGCGAGTTTTACCCAATATCCCGGGCCACCACGTGACACAATTGGTAGTAATTCATTCAAATTACCCCTAATGAGTCAATATGGATTAATATCAACACAACATCGTGTTCAAATAGAAATAAATTTCTACCTCATGCCTGGGATCGAACGCTAGCCTCTTCTAATGAAAGGCCAGGTCGAACCAACCATGTCACGAGAGCCCATAAAAGATATTGGAACCTGACCGCTACCAGCTGTCCGAGGATTTACCTGGCGAAACATCAGTCTCTTACCAGCGAGTTTTACTCAATATCCCGGGCCATCACGTGACACAATTGATAGTAATTCATTCAAATTACCCCTAATGAGTCAATATGGATTAATATCAACACAACATCATGTTCAAATAGAAATAAATTTCTACCTCATACTTGGGATCGAACGCTAGCCCCTTCCAATGAAAGGCCAGGTCGAAACCAACCATGTCACGAGAGCCCATAAAAGATATTGGAACCTGACCGCTACCAGCTGTCCGAGGATTTACCTGGCGAGACATCAGTCTCTTACCAGCGAGTTTTACCCAATATCCAGGGCCACCACGTGACACAATTGGTAGTAATTCATTCAAATTACCCCTAATGAGTCAATATGGATTAATATCAACACAACATCATGTTCAAATAGAAATAAATTTCTACCTCATACATGGGATCAAACTCTAGCCCCTTCTAATGAAAGGCCAGGTCAAAACCAACCATGTCACGAGAGCCCATAAAAGATATTGGAACCTGATCGCTACCAGCTGTCCGAGGATTTACCTGGCGAGACATCAGTCTCTTACCAGCGAGTTTTACCCAATATCCATGGCTACCACGTGACACAATTGGTAGTAATTCATTCAAATTACCCCTAATGAGTCAATATGGATTAATATCACCACAACATCGTGTTCAAATAGAAATAAATTTCTACCTCATACCTGGGATCGAACGCTAGCCCCTTCTAATAAAAGGCCATGTCGAAACCAACCATGTCACGAGAGCCCATAAAAGATATTGGAACCTGACCGCTACCAGCTGTCCGAGGATTTACCTGGCGAGACATCAGTCTCTTACCAGCGAGTTTTACCCAATATCCCGGGCCACCACGTGACATAATTGGTAATAATTCATTCAAATTACCCCTAATGAGTCAATATGGATTAATATCAACACAACATCGTGTTCAAATAGAAATAAATTTCTACCTCATACCTGGGATCGAACGCTAGCCTCTTCTAATGAAAGGCCAGGTCGAAACCAACCATGTCACGAGAGCCCATAAAAGATATTGGAACCTGACCGCTACCAGCTGTCCGAGGATTTACCTGGCGAGACATCAGTCTCTTACCAGCGAGTTTTACCCAATATCCCGGGCCATCACGTGACACAATTGATAGTAATTCATTCAAATTACCCCTAATGAGTCAATATGGATTAATATCAACACAACATCGTGTTCAAATAGAAATAAATTTCTACCTCATACTTGGGATCGAACGCTAGCCCCTTCTAATGAAAGGCCAGGTCGAAACCAACCATGTCACGAGAGCCCATAAAAGATATTGGAACCTGACCGCTACCAGCTGTCCGAGGATTTACCTGGCGAGACATCAGTCTCTTACCAGCGAGTTTTACCCAATATCCAGGGCCACCACGTGACACAATTGGTAGTAATTCATTCAAATTACCCCTAATGAGTCAATATGGATTAATATCAACACAACATCGTGTTCAAATAGAAATAAATTTCTACCTTATACCTGGGATCGAACGCTAGCCCCTTCTAATGAAAGGCCAGGTCGAAACCAACCATGTCACGAGAGCCCATAAAAGATATTGGAACCTGACCGCTACCAGCTGTCCAAGGATTTACCTGGCGAGACATCAGTCTCTTACCAGCGAGTTTTACCCAATATCCCGGGCCATCACGTGACACAATTGGTAGTAATTCATTCAAATTACCCCTAATGAGTCAATGTGGATTAATATCAACACAACATTTTCCATTCTCTCAACATGGCCAAACCACCTCAACACATTCATATCCACTCTAGCTGCTAACTCATTTCTTACACCCGTTCTTACCCTCACCACTTCGTTCCTAACCCTATCTACTCGAGATACGCCAGCCATACTCCTTAGACACTTCATCTCAAACACATTCAATTTCTGTCTCTTCGTCCCTTTCATTCCCCACAACTCCGATCCATACATCACAGTTGGTACAATCACTTTCTCATATAGAACTCTCTTTACATTCATGCCCAACCCTCTATTTTTTACTACTCCCTCAACTGCCCCCAACACTTTGCAACCTTCATTCACTCTCTGACGTACATCTGCTTCCACTTCACCATTTGCTACAACAACAGACCCTAAGTACTTAAACTGATCCACTTCCTCAAGTAACTCTCCATTCAACATAACATTCAGCCTTGCACCACCTTCCCTTCTCATACATCTCATAACCTTACTCTTACCCACATTAACTCACAACTTCCTTCTCTCACACACCCTTCCAAATTCTGTCACTAGTCGGTCAAGCTTTTCTTCTGTGTCTGCAACCAGTACAGTATCATCCGCATACAACAACTGATTTACCTCCCATTCATGGTCATTCTCGTCTACCAGTTTTAATCCTCGTCCAAGCACTCGAGCATTCACTTCTCTCACCACTCCATCAACATACAAGTTAAACAACCACGGCGACATCCCACATCCCTGTCTCAGCCCCACTCTCACTGGAAACCAATCACTCAATTCATTTCCTATTCTAACACATGCTTCACTACCTTTGTAGAAACTTTTCACTGCTTGCAACAACCTTCCACCAACTCCATATAACCTCATCACATTTCACATTGCTTCCCTATCAACTCTAGCATACGCTTTCTCCAGATCCATAAACGTAACATAACGTAACATACACCTCCTTACCTTTTGCTAAATTTTTCTTGCATATATGCCTAACTGTAAAAATCTGATTCATACAGCCCCTACCTCTTCTAAAACCACCCTGTACTTCTAAGATTGCATTCTCTGTTTTATCCTTAATCCTATTAATCATTACTCTACCATACACTTTTCCAACTACACTCGACAAACTAATACCTCTTGAATTACAACACTCAAGCACATCTCCCTTACCCTTATATAGCGGTACAATACGTGCACAAACCTAATCTACTGGTACCATTGACAACACAAAACACATATTAAACAATCTCACCAACCATTCAAGTACAGTCACACCCCCTTCCTTCAACATCTTAGCTCTCACACCATCCATACCAGATGCTTTTCCTACTCTCGTTTCATCTAGTGCTCTCTTCACTTCCTCTATTGTAATCTCTCTCTCATTCTCATTTCCCATCACCGGCACCTCAACACCTGCAACAGCAATTATATCTGCCTCCCTATTATTCTCAGCATTCAGTAAACTTTCAAAATATTCCGCCCTCCTTTTCCTTGCCTCCTCTCCTTTTAACAACCTTCCATTACCATCTTTCACTTCTAAATTAAATAGTGTTTATAAATGTGCTAAATCTGAAATTGAGGTACAGTTCAACAAAATGAGGTTCAACCGGAAAACTTGAGTGTGATATTTATAAAAAGCTGTCCTTAATCAAAGAAAAATCCGTCGTTTGCCTTGAAAGAACAAGAATAAACACTGGTAGGTGGAAGAAGGACTAGTCATACCCTCTTGAGACTCAGGTGTAGGTGTGTGTCTGTTACGATCTTAAAACTGTCTGCATACAGGTGCCAGATGCAGACAGAAGCAAAACTGAGGCTTGGGTTTTATAAATAAAAATATAAAAAAAATATAAAAAACTTGGAACGGGAACGTTGTTCTAAAACAGTTCTATGCGCAATCATAATTTCCTCTGCGAAGTGTGGCCACACAACAACAACAATCACTTGGGCAGGGACAAGGTTTCATTGTCAGCCACCTCACATAAAAGTACCATAAGGAAATGTGTCCCTACTTCAAAAAGTGGATCTTGAGCAGCTCAAAATGTTACGAGTATCGTCCTTGCAGCAATAAACGAGATGAATTTTACTTCATATTATGGGCAAAAATTTGATAAAAAAGAAGGTATAGCTTAAGTGATTAGTCTTCGTCATTTCATATAATCCCTAGTTATTTCATGAAGTATCTAGTTAATTTGTAAACAAAATGTCTTTTATATACCTTAACTGAAACACCCCGTTAATAAATGAAATCATAGTAATTTAATGCATTAGCTGATTATAGACATACAGATACATGTACACAGATATATATATATATATATATATATATATATATATATATATATATATATATATATATATATATATGTGTGTGTGTGTGTGTGTGTGTGTGTGTGTGTGTGTGTATGTGTGTGTGAGAGAGAGAGAGAGAGAGAGAGAGAGAGAGAGAGAGAGAGAGAGAGAGAGAGAGAGAGAGAGAGAGATGTGTGTGCGCGTGTATGAGAATACTGCAGAAGTATATCAGTATGAAATAAAACATATAATAATGAATTATTCTTAATATCAATTAGACGTCAGAAATATGTGTTAGCGTTTATCAGCAGATCGGCTAAATGCTTTTTGATAGATTCTCCCACGCCAAAAAAAAAAAAAAAAAAAAAAAAAAAAAAACCTTCGATAATCCAGCTTCTTATCCTCCAGAGGGAACCCCAGGGATAGCCCTTCTTGGTGGAAAATGAGTCTTTCGGCTCTTCAGGGAGGCACCAAAGGTGGTCTTCTTGGAAGAACCGAAAACCCTTGATTCCTCCGAAATCGCCGGAGGTGATTTCATTATTCATTTTGATTCAGCTGTATATTAAAAAAAAAAAGACAGATGACCCTTATCTTGTCTTCCACAGTCCCTTGAAGACATTATGATCACATGAAATTCCCATAGAGGCTTTCGAGACTTTTAGTTCTCTACAAAGTCACACGCTGTCTCCAAAGTCTTCAAAAGAATTACACGTCTTCAAAATCGCTTAAATCTTTATGATCTAATTATCAGGAAAGAACATGTTGGATTCGGAGATTTACTTCATTAAGATTGAAGGAGGGAGTCTTCGCTGCCGATTTATGAAATTATCAATGTCTGAAGGCCTACTCGATGTTAGATGATTCATGTTCATGTGCGATAGATATCGATATAAGCTGAAGCTGACTACTCTTGAATATGGAAATGCAACACTTTCCGAATTAAGGGAAGTAGACTTTATGGATTCATATAATTAAACGATAATTTTATCACCAAAATGTCAATATCGGCTCTATCAGCAATATCTGGTATTATACTGGCATAAAGCCACCTGCTCGGAAATAACACTCCCTCAGATTCTATCATCCCTTCCAACATTTCCTGGAGACAGTGTGTGTGATTTACAAAGGCCCAAAAGTCTCTGGAGTCTCCGATGTCGGCCTCAATGGATCACACTGTCTTCAAGGGATTGGAGGAGCAACATCAGTCTTTTTCTATTACAAGGCTAAATCAAATGAATGATGGAAGCACCTCCGGCGATTCCGGAGGAATCATGGGTATCCTCTGATAACACCCAGAGGGACCCTTCCCCTCCATTCTTCCCCCTTCACACTCCCATCACCCTCATATCCTCCCTCCTTCTCACTCCCTTCCCCTCCTTACCTTCCCCCTTCTCACTCCCTTCCACCCTCCTTTCCTCCCTCCTTCTCACTCCCTTCCTCCCCCTTTCCATTCCCTTCCCCTTTCTTTCCTCATTCCTTCTCATTCCCTTCCTTCCTTTCCTCCACCCTTCTCACTCCCTTCCCCCTCCTTTCCTCCCCCTTCTCACTCCTTTCCCCCTCCTCTCCTCCATCCTTGTCACTCCCTTCCCCCTTCTTTCCTCCCCCTTCTCACTCCCTTCCCTCTCCTTTCCTCCCTTCTTCTAACACCCTTCCCCACCTTCTCTCCACCCTTGTCGCTCCATTCCCCACAAATTTTTATTTCTGGTCTATTATAATCATCATCTCTTGTCAGTTTATGGTCTTTTTTTTTTTGCCAGTTTATATCTGCAAATTTTCATTGAATCTTATCATTAGTTTTCTTCATCATCACCCAAGATTAGTCGAATGCAGGACAAAGGCTTCAGATATGTTCTTCAACTCCTTTCTGTTTATGGTCTTTCTATGCCTGTTTATATCAACAAATTTTTATTCATAGTTTATCATTTGTTATCATTATCATCATCCATGAGTAGTTGAATGCAGGACAAAGGCCTCTGACACGTTCGTCCACTCTCTTCTGTTAATGGTCTTTATATGCCAGATTATATCTGCAAATTCTTATTTATGATTTATCATGCGTTATCATCATTATCACCATGACTGGTCGAATGCAGGACAGAGGTCTCAGACATATTTGTCCAGTCTAGTCTGTTTATGGTCTTTCTATGCCAGATTATATCTGCATATTTATATATATGGTTTATCATTCATTATCATCACCGTCATACAAGATTAGTCTAATGCAGGACAAAAGCCTCATACATATTAGTCCACTTCAGTCTGTTTATGGTCTTTCTAAGCCGAATTATATCTGCAAATTTTTATTCATGGTTCATCATTCGTTATCATCATCATCACCCATGATTAGTCGAATGCAGGACAAAGGCCTGAGATATGTTTGTCCACTCCTGCCTGTTTATGGTCTTTCTATGTCAGTTTATATCTGCAAGTTTTTATTCAATGTTTATCATTCGTTATCATCATCATGACCAATGATTATTCAAATGCAGGACAAAGGCCTCAGGCGTGTTAGTCCACTTCCGTCTGATTATGGTTTTTCTATGCCAAATTATAGTCGCAAATTTGTAGTCATGGTTTATCATTTGTTATCATCATCATCACCCATGATTAGACCATTATATTCCATTGTCCTTATTTGAGGACACCTGAAAAATTATCCTTTTATAAAGAACATATTTCATAAAGGATCAAAAAGACAATTAAAAGCAAAAATTTAATGAATTATCAACCGTTCCATATAGAAATTACGATCCTATGATGTATATTTAGATATTTTCTTTGGGTCTACTTCTGGTGAAAAATCAAGCTTCAGACATACCACTATTCAAACGTAAAACGCGAATACAAACTAGACCATTATTGAATAAATATATATCGATATTAATTAATAAAGGCTTTATATATCATATTAATCATATTGAAAATCATTCCCATTGTCACACAGCGAGCGAGAAATGTTTGAAATATCCTGTCCTCGAATAAGGACACTGGGATAATGTCATAAAAACATGTGACGTCACAAGTCCAGATAAGATTTTTGCAGTTGTTCAAGTTTCAACGCGGAAAGGAGTAGACGTCTGCTTACTTAGCCAAGTTATCCGAGCAAACGATCATTTCAGCACAGATCATCATAGACAGCACATTAAGTAGCTGCATTGGAATATTCACAAAGGTCAGTACCCTATTATGTTATAATCAATTATTCTTGTTTTTTTTTTTCTCTCATGAGTTTCATAGTTTATTTTTCTACTTTTTTTGTTGTATCTGCTTTATTTCTCATTTCTAGTGTGTTTTTTTAATCTGAATACCTACTTCACTACCGTTGTATGTTGAAAACTCAATATATCATTTTTTATGAGAACTACTTTTTTTATATATAATTTCCCATTTTAAGTCATGCACCGAACATCCACTTTACCTATTTTATCATATTTATTCATAAAACAACTGGTTCTTTATTCTCATAATCAGAAAGTTTATATATATATATATATATATATATATATATATATATATATATATATATATATATATATATATATATATATATATATATATATATATATATATATATATATATATATATACATTTACTGAAATGGAATCATAGATCTTATACCTTATATCATGTTCTCCTCATTACAGATGGCGAAGAAAAACTCTGCACTTGCAGTTGAGGAAGCAATTAATATCCTGTTTCAGTATGATGAAGATGATGAAATAAAAAATGCTGATGTCATTATTATACCGCCTGACGTATATGAATTCACCGATGAAGAGATATCAGTGAAGACATAATAGAGGAAGTTTCTGTTCAGGATGTTCATGGTTCCTTAGAAGCTCAAGTGAACCAACAGCCAATTGAAAACCCTACTAAAGACAGAGGGGCATCTGCTAAATCTTCTAGGAAAAAACGAAAATTTTGTAATACTGGACCCATCTGGAAATATAAAAATCCTGAATACAGCAAAATCAAGGAGCGTTCAGAACAGTATAAGGAAAACTTGCAAGAAATAAAGGAGAACCTTCATAATCTATCTCCTCTGGAACTATTTGAGAAACTGATGTCTCATGGCATATATGACCACATTTTGAAAGAGACAGTACGTTATGCAAGTTCTTATAGAAATAAATGTGAGTTTACATTAGGTAATGATGAACTTCATTGGTATATTGCTATTCTTGGGATATCACAAAGTCCCCTCAGAACGCGATTATTGGTCAAGTGAAGAAGATCTTGGAGTCCCTATTATTCAGAAAGCAATGTCAAGAAACCGTTTTCAGCTGTTGAAAAGCGTTATCCATTTTTGCAAGAACGATGAAGCCAAGGACAATACACACGACAGAGGGTTCAAAATCAGGTCATTATTGTCACTAGTCAAGGACTCTTTTCAACAATTTGGAGTATTTGAAGAATGCATATCTGTTGATGAAATGATTGTGAAGTATTATGGTCACAATCCTCTAAAGCAGTTTATGAGAGGAAAACCTATCAGGTTTGGATACAAACTCTGGGGACTATGTGGCGTTTCAGGTTACTGTCACAATTTTGATTTGTATTGTGGGAAGAGTTCCGTGGATGAAGGCAACGATGATCTGTTACTTGGAACAAAGGTTGTTTTGATGGTAGAAGCAGTATAAGTCTCAAATGCTCATTCTATATTCTTTGACAATTTTTTTACTGGATATGATTTGTTAGTTCATCTTAGGAATCTTGGTTATCAAGCCACTGGTACAATTAGGGAAAACAGACTTAGCAAGTTCCCCCTGAGACCAGCAAAAATTATGAAAAAAAATAAAAGGAGATTCTATGACTATATGTTTGATACAAATGAAAAATCCTTTTAGTGAGATGGTCAGACAATAAGTGTGTATGCGTTGGGACAAACTACGATACTATTGAGCATTTGAAAAAAGTAAATCGATGGTTGAGTCATGTAAAAATAAAAGGTGATGTTCCTCAACCAAATGTTATGAACAACTATAATGCCTACATGGGAAGTGTCGATCACCATGATTAGCTGGCTAGTAAATTTGCAACATCTTTACGAGGAAAGAAATGGTACTGGTCTCTTTTCACTCCTGTACTAGATATGATTGTGGTAAATGCATGGATCATCCATAAATTTCTGCATACAGAAAAAGAGCAACTTGACTTAGTACGCTTCAGAAGAGCAGTATGCGTACCATATCTGAAGTTAGGTAAAGCAGATATAAGAATAGGTAGAAAGAGCAGAGACACTATCCCATCTACAAGACTTGATGATGTTCGGTACGATGGAAAAGACCACGTCATAGCCAAGAGGGAAAATCAGAGACGATGCCAGAAGAAGTCTTGCTCCGGGAAGCCTAGGATCTATTGCAAAAAATGCAACATAACACTTTGTTTAGAGTGTTTTGCTCCTTATCACAAGCAGTAAACAAAAAACGGTAACATGTTTCTTTTTCTGTTCAATTGTCTCTTAAATATTATGCCGAGTAATTCAAGAAGTTATCTGTGTAAATTTAAAAACATTATAATGGTGAAAAAGAATCAGATAGAGAATATAATAATATTTTATCAACCTAATTTGGAAAAGAATTATGATTTGAGGACAGCTTATTATTTCCAAATGTCATCATATCATCCTAGTGCCCTCTTTTGAGGACAGCTTACTGTGAGCTTACTGAAAGAAATAAAATGTTCTAACCACCATATATGATCTCTTTTAATCTGAAACATTGACATTTTCTCAAAAAATCATGAAAATTTTCAGCCAAAAAAACTTGGGATATAATGGGCTAGTCGAATGCTGGACGAAGACCTCAGACATGTGCGGCCACTCACCTCTGTTTGTGGTCATTCTATGCCATCTTATACCCGCAAATCTTTATTCATGTTTTATCATTCGTTCTCATCATTATCGCCCATTATTAGTTGAATGCAGGACAAAGGTCTCACACATGTTCATGCACTCCCGCCTGTTTGAGGTCTTTTTGTGCCAGTTTATACCTGCAAATTTTGATTCATGTTTTATCATTCGTTATCATCATCATCACCAATGATTAGTTACATTCAGGACAAGGGCCTCCGACATGTTCGTCCACTCCCGTCTGTTTGGGTTTCTATGCCAGTTTATTCGCGCAAATTTTTATTCATGGTTTATCATTCGTTTTCATCATCATCACCCCTGATTAGTTGAATTGCTGCACAAACACCTCAGACATATTCGTCCACTCCCGTGTGTTTGTGGTCTTCCTATGCCAGTTTATACCCGCAAATTTTTATTCATGGTTTATCAATCATTATCATCATCATCACCCATGATTAGTTAAATGAAGGACAAAGGCCTCAGATATGTTCGTCCATTCCAGTCTGTTAGGGGTTTTCTATGCCAGTTTATACCCACAAATTTTTTAGTCATTGTTAATATTTTGTTCTCATCATCATCATCCCTGATTAGTTGAATGCAGGACAAAGGCCAAAGACATGTTCGTCCACTCCCTTCTGTTTGTGGTCTTTCTATGTCAGTTTATATCTGCAAATTTTTATTCATGGTTTATCATTCATTATCTTATCATCATCATCCATGATGAGTCGAATGCAGGACAAAGGCCTCAGATATGTACGTCCATTCCCGTCTTTTTATGGTCATTTTATGAACGTTTATATCTTGATATTTTTATTCATGATTTATCATTCGTTACCATTATTATTATCCATAATTAGTTGAATGCAGGATAAAGTCCTCAGACGTATTAGTCCACTCCCATTTATTTATGGTCTTTCAACGCCAGTTTATATCTGTAAATTTTTATTCATGGTTTATCATTCGTTATCATCATCATCATTCATGATTAGTCGAATGCAGGACAAAGGGCTCAGACATGTTTGTCTACTCCCGTCTGTTTATGGTCTTTTTATGCTAGTTTATATCTCCCAATTATTCTTTATGGTATATCATTCATTATCATCATCATCATCCATGATATGTCGAATGCAGGACAAAGGTCTCAAACATTTTTATCTCCTCCTGTCTGTTTATAGACTTTCTATACAAGTTTATATCTGCAAATTTTTATTCATGGTTAATCATTCGTTATCATCATCATCATCCATGATTAGAGGAATGCAGGACAAAGGTCTCAGACATGTTTGTTCAATCCCATCTGTTCATGGTATTTCTAGGCCAGTTTATATCTGAAAATTTTTATTCATGGTTTATCATTCGTTATCAACATCATCATGCATGATTACTAGAATGCAGGACATAGGTCTCAGACATATTTGTCCACTCCCATTTCTTTAGGTCTTTCTATGCCAGTTGACATCTGCAAATTCTTATTCATGGATCATCATCATCATCATCATCATCATCTATGATTTGTTGAATGCAAGACAAAAGTCTTACACATGTTTGTCCACTCACGTCTGTTTATAGTATTTCTATACCAGTTTATATCTGCAAATTTTTATTCTTTGTTTATCATTCGTTATCATTATCATCATGCATGATTAGTAGAATGCAGGACAAGGGCCTCAGTTATGTTTTTTTACTCCACTCTGTTTAAGGCATTTTTATGTCAGTTTTGATCAGCAAATTCTTATTCTTTGTTTATCATTCGTTATCATCATCATCCATGATAAGTCAAATGCAGGACAAATGACTCAGACATGTTTGTCCACTCCCATTTGTTTATGGACTTTCTATGTCAGTTTCTATCTGCCAATTTTTATTCATGGTTTATCTTTCGTTATCATCATCATCATCTGTGATCAGAGGAATGCAGGAAAAAAGGTCTCAGACATGTTTGTTCATTCCCGTCTAATCATGGTATTTTTCTGCCAGTTTTTATCTGCAAAGTTTTATTCATGGTTTATAATTCGTTATCATCATCATCATCCATGATTAGTAGAATGCAGGACAAAGGTCTCAGACAAGTTTGTCCACTCTCATTTGTTTATGGTCTTTCTATGCCAGTTTATATCTGGAAATTTTTATTTATGGATTATCATTCGTTATCATCATCGTCCACCATGATTAGTTGAATGCAGGACAAAGACCTCAGACATGTTTGTCCACTCCTGTCTATTTATGGTCTTTCTACGCCAGTTTACATCTTTAAATTTTTTTTCATGTTTTATCATTCGCTATCATCATCATCACCCATGATTAGTCGAATGCAGGACAAGGACCTCAGACATGTGTGTCCACTCCCGTCTGTTTATGGTCTTTCTATGCCAGTTTATATCTCCAAATTTTTATTCATGGTTTTTAGTAATAAACAAAAAATAATTTATTGTCGAAGTTATAAAATATGAAATGTCATAGAAACACGATAAACAGACGGGAGTGGTTAAACATGGCAGAGGCCTTTGTCCTGCATTCGACTAATCATGGGTGATGATGATGATAACAATTGATAATCCTTGAATAAAAAAATTGCAGATATAAACTAGCATAGAAAGTTCATAAACAGACGGGAGTGGTTAAACATGTCTGAGGCCTTTATCCTGCATTTGACTAATCACTGGTGATGATGATGGTAACGAATGATAAACCACGAATGATAAACCACGAATGATAATTTGCTGTTATAAACTGTTGTAGAAGGACCATTAACAGATGTGAGTGGAAAAACATGTCTGGGGCCTTTGTCCTGCATTCGACTAATCATGGGTGATGATGATGGTAAAGAATGATAAACCATGAATAAAAATTTGGAGATATAAACTGGCATAGAAAGACCATGAACAGACGGATGTGGACAAACATGTCTGAGGTCCTTTTCCTGCATTCGACTAATCTTGGATGAAGATGATGATAACGAATGATAAACCATGAATACACATTTGCAGATACAAAATGGCATAGAATGAACTAACACAGACGGGAGTGGACAAACATATCTAAGGCCTTTTTCTTGCATTTGACTAATCATGGATGATGATGATGAAGATAATGAATGATAAACCATGTAAAGTAGGGAAAAAAGAGGGAGGAAAGGAGGGTAAGGGAGTTAGATGGGGAAGGAAAAGAGGAGGAAGGGACTGACAAGGGTGGAGGGAAGGAGGAGAAGGGAGTGAGAAGAAGGGAGTAAATGAGGGGGAAAGGAATGAAAATGTGAAATTAAACGAGGGGGAAGGGAGTGGGAAGGAAGGAGGAGAGGATGGGGAAGGAAGTGGAGGAAAGAAGGGAAGGAGGGAAGGAGGGGAAAGGTAGTGGGAGGGGGAAGGAAATGAGGGGAAAGGGAGTGGAGGAAAGGAGGGGAAAGGAGTAGAGGAAAGGAGGGAAGGAGGGGGAAGGTGTGAGAAGGGGAAGGAAAGGAGGGGGAAGCAGTGTGACGGAGGGAGGAAAGGAGGGGGAAGGGAGTGAGAAGGCTGAGGAAATTAGGGGAAATGGAGTGGGAAGGGGGAGGAAAGGAGGGGAAAGTAGTGAAAGGGGAAACGAAACGATGAGGAAGCGATAGAGAAAGGAGGAAGAAAGGAGGAGGAAGGGAGTGAGAAGGAGGGACAAATGGAGGGGAAGTGGAGTTGGGACAGGTAGGAAAGGAGGGGAAGGGAGTGGGAAGGCGGGAGGAAAGGAGGAGGAAGGGATGAAGAAGAAGGGAGGATTGGAGGGGGAAGGGAGTGGGAAGGAAGGAGGAAAGAAGAGGGAAATGATTGAGAAGGGGGAGGAAAGGAGGGGGAAGGGAGTGAGAAGGGGTGAGGAAAGGAGGAGGAAGGGAGTGAGAAGGAAGGAGGAAAGGAGGGGGAAGGGAGTGGGAAGGTGGGAGGAAAGGAGGAGGAAGGGAGTGAGGGATGGAGGAAGAAAGGAGGAGGGAGGTTGTAAGGAGAAGGTAGGAAAGGAGGAGAAAGGGAGGGAGAAGGCGGGAGTGAAGGAGGGGGAAGGTCGTGTGAAGGAAGGAGGAAAGTAGGTCGAAGGTAGTGAAAAAGGGAAGGAAATGAGGGGGAAGGGAGTGGGAAGGAGGTAGGAAAGGAATGGGAAGGGAGTGAGAAGTGGCAAGGAAAGGAGGGGGGAAGGGAGTAGAGGAAAGGAGGGAAGGAGGGGAAGGGAGTGGAGGAAAGGAGGGGAGGAAGGTGAAGTTAGTGACATTGTGAAGGAAATGAGGGGGAAGGGAGGGGAAAGGAGGGAGGAAAGGAGGGGAAAGGTAGTAAGAAGGGGGAAGGGAGTGAGAAGGAGGGATGAAAGGAGGGGGAAGGCAGTGGGAGGGGGAGGGAAATGGGAGGGGGAAGGGAGTGGGAAGTAGGGAGGAAAGGAGGGGGAAGGTAGTGAGAGGGGGACGGAAATGAGGGGGAAGGGAGTGGGAAGGATTTAGGAAAGGAGGAGGAAGTGAGTTGGAAGGGGAAGGAAAGGAGAAGGAACAGAGTTTGAAGGAGGGATGAAAGGAAGGGAAGTGAGTGAGAAGGGAGGAGGAAAGGAGGGGGAAGGGTGTGGGAAGGAGGGAGGAAAGGAGGGGGAATGGAGTGAGAAGGGGAAAGTACAGGAGGAAGAAGGGAATGGGAAGGGGGAGGAAAGGAGGAGGAAGGGAGTGAGAAGGAGGGAGGAAAGGAGGGAAATAGGGTGAGAAGGGGGAGGAAATGAGAAGGAAGGGAGTGAGAAGAAGGTAGGATAGGATGGGGATGGGAGTGAGAAGGGGGAGTAAAGGAGGGAAGGGATTGGGAAGGGGGTAGGAAAGGAGGAGGAAGTGATTGAGAAGGAGGGATGAAAGGAGGGGAAAGGGAGTGCGAGGGAAGAGGAGAGGAGGAGGAAGAGAGTGAGATGGAGGAGGAAAGGAGGAGGATGGGAGTGAGAAAGGGGGAGGAAAGGAGGAGGAAGGGATTGAGAAGGAGGAGGAAAGGAGAGGGGAAGGGAGTGAGAAGGAGGGAGGATAGGAGGGGGATGGGAGTGTGAAGGGGGGAGGAATGGAGGGGAAGGGTCCCTCTGGGTGTTATCAGAGGATACCCATGATTCCTCCGGAATCGCCGGAGGTGCCTCCATCATTCATTTGATTTAGCCTTGTAATAGAAAAAGACATGTTGCTTCTCCAATCCCTTGAAGACAGTGTGATCCATTGAAGCCGACATCTGAAGCTCCGGGGATTTTTGGTCTTTGTAAATCACAATCTGTCTCCAGGAAATGGTGGAAGGGTTGATAGAATTCTGAGGGACTGTTAATATCCGATCTTTAGAAGCAGGTAGCTGATCCTTAGATCATAAAGATTTCAGCGAACTTGAAGTTGTGATATTCTTTTGAAGACTTTGGAGACATCGTGTGACTTTGGAGAGAATTAAAAGTCTCTGGAGCCTCTTAGGGAAATTCCATATGATCAGACAGTCTCCAAGGTATTGTGGAAAGCAAGAGAGTGGTCATTTGTCTTTTTCTATTATCAAGCTTAATCGAAATGGACAATATCAAAGGTTTTTGGTTTATCCGAGAGGACCACCTTTGGTATGTCCCGGAGGAATCCAGAGACCCATTTTCCGCCAAGAGGGCCTATCGCTGGGGTTCTCTCTGGAGGGTGAGAAGCTGGATTATCAGAGTTTTTTTTTTTTTTTTTTTTTTTTTTTTTTTTGCCGGGGGTGGGTGGGGTGGGAGTTACCAGGAAGAATTTATCCGTTCTGCTAATGAACGTTGACATCGAATATTTTTTATTTCATACTATTCGTCCTCTGCAGTACTCAAACACGCACACACACAGACACACACATCTAGTACCGAAGTTGTTTTGCCTTTATTTAAATTTACATCGATTTTATATGGTGTGGTAGTGAAGTCAGTCTGGAATGTTTTGTCCTAAAGGATGAATCCTGTGATGTTGATATAATTCTTGCTAGGATTAAAGTATAATTATAATTTAATTAGAGTATATTTCTCAATTAGGATAAGTATTCTAATAATCACAGCGTTATCTTGCTTTTAACATATCTTTGATATCTGAAGGTTGGATATCTTAGTTCGTAAGCAACTAATGTTT
>NC_090766.1:29385915-29420915 GCF_036898095.1 Palaemon carinicauda
AAATTGACACAGGTGAAAGAGACGCAAGGTTCTCAAGAACAAGTTTATTGACAGATAATAAACAGACAGGTTAACAACAAATATATATATTTATATAAAAGAGGGTAACCCAAAACTTTAAGCATAAGTATGATAGTAAACAGAACTTGTTTATCTGAAAGAAAAACCATTAAACACCACTTTAATGAGATACCAAGGTATCAAGTCATAAAAAATCTGTATTACAAATCAATCACATTAGCGTTAGAAACGCTTGGCACACATGTCTGAACTTATGCAAGGTTCACCTTTGAAGGAAGGAACAGTCTATATGGGCACTTGGTGCCCTCATTTAGTTTGTAGTACAGTATGTACCTACACACTCACCCTGGACTTAATCGTCCCAATTAAGACCACTGTTCCTCGCAGAGTTAAACAGTAGGGTTAACTACACGACCCACTGCTACCACAGATCTCTTAAGTTCCTCTACTTGCTTCGCATAGTGGCGAAAGAACACCCTGGAAGACTTCCAGCCCGTGTATGAACGGAGATGTTCAAAATCCATATAATTAAAGAAATTTAGGGATGAGGCAACTTTCCTCGGATCGTGACCTGCGGGTGTACTGTCAGGATCCGCTCTGCGAATAAAATATGTCATTTTCGCTCTGAGTTGATTCAGAGATAAATTTGAGCCTGATGTTTCTCCCCTGAATAGTTGACTACCCTTGAAGTCTGAAGTTCTACGAAGATAGACCTTTAGGCATTCTACTGGACATAGAGATGCATCTTCTTTCAGAGGACAGATTCTCCAGGGACCCCACCTGTTGGTGGGTAACTCATTCTTGGCGAGAAACGTAGGATCCGGAAACAGGTTCAGCTCCCCCCCATCCAGGAACTGAACACGACCTGCCTCTCTCGAGAGGGCTACGATCTCACTAACCCTGGCCCCGGACGCGAGTGCAAATAGGAAAATAACTTTTTGCGTCAAATCCTTTAACGCACATTCTTCATTGCTCAACAAGGAGGCGAAATGAAGAACTTTGTCTAAAGACCATGAGATGGGCTTTGGAGGTGCTGAAGGTCTGAGCCTAGCGCAGGCTTTCGGAACTTTATTAAAGATCTCGTTACCTAGGTCGATCTGGAAGGCAAATAAAATGGGTCTCATCAAAGCCGATTTACACACTGAAATCGTGTTAGCTGCCAATCCTTGGCCATGGAGGTGGATGAAGAAAGATAAGCAGAAATCTGTTGAGATCTCCTGCGGATTCTTTGCCTTTACAAAGGCCACCCATTTTCTCCAAGATGACTCATATTGCCTTCTAGTCGATTTGCACTTGTATTCCTCTAGGAAGTCTATGCTGGCTTTCGAAATCCCGAAGCGCTTTCTCACCGCTAGGGCGAGAAAATCATGAGCTGCAGGGTCTGGGTTTTCTGTAATGAAGCGCAGACAGTCGACTTCTGGACTCGCTGGGTCAGAACTGGATGTGGTAGCGGCACGAACTTCATCTGTAGTTCCAACGCCAAGGGGAACCACATGCTGTTCGCCCACTTGTGGGCCACTATTGCCGCTACCCCCTTGAAGGATCTCAGTTTGTTGAGTACCCTCAACAGAAGGTTGTGAGGAGGGAACAGATAAATCCTGGACCATCTGTTCCAGTCGAGGGACATTGCGTCCACTGCTTCCGCTAAGGGGTCCTCGTACGGGGACACGTACAGGGGCAACTTCTTGTTGTCTTTCGTCGCAAAGAGGTCTATTTGCAGTTCTGGGACTTGATTCAGAATGAAGGAAAATGATCCTGCGTCTAAGGACCATTCCGACTCTATCGGTGTGAACCTGGATAGAGCGTCCGCTGTCACATTGCGGACTCCTTGAAGGTGAACTGCCGACAGGTACCACTTCTTCTTTTCCGCCAATCGGAAAATGGCTAACATCACTTGGTTGAGAGGTGGTGACCTCGACCCTTGTCGATTCAAGCATCTCACAACCACCTCGCTGTCTGTCACCAATCTTATGTGGATCGAGTGACGCGGGGAGACTTTCTTTAAGGTAAGGAGCACTGCCATAGCTTCTAGAAAGTTTATATGAAAGGTCCTGAATAGCTTGGACCAAGTCCCCTGGACTTTTTTCCGATGAGAGTGACCTCCCCATCCCTCCTTTGAGGCGTCTGAGTGAATCGTCAACGACGGGGGAGGTGGCTGAAGAAGAACCGACTTCTTTAGATGTCTGGCTTGGGACCAAGGTCTGAGAAGAGTACGTAGCCGAGGCGGCACTGGTCTTCTCAGGTCTCTTCGCGCGTTTGATGCATACCTTCTCCAAACTCCGGTTGCATCCTTTAGCTGTGCTCTTAGCACTGGGTCTGTCACTGAAGCAAACTGGAGAGAGCCTAGTACCCTCTCCTGTTCGCGTCTTGATATCCTTTCGGAATCTAGAAGTCTCTTGACAGAGCCCGCTATCTCCTTCCTTTTCTTCATTGGGATGGAGAAACTGTGTGACAAAAGGTCCCAGTGGATTCCCAGCCACTGGAACTTTTGGGATGGAGAAAGTCGAGACTTTTTCTTGTTGATCTTGAAGCCTAGGTACTCTAGGAACTGGATCACCTGACTGGAAGCTTGCAAGCATTCGGTCTCGGATGCTGCCCACACCAGCCAGTCGTCCAGGTAGGCTACTACCTGAATTCCCTTTAGGCGTAATTGTTTGAGAGCTGCGCTCGCAAGCTTCGTGAAAATCCTTGGGGCTATGTTTAGCCCGAATGGCATGGCTCTGAAGGCGTACAGTTTCCGTTGTAGCCTGAACCCTAGGTAGGGGGAGAGTCGACGGCTGATTGGAATGTGCCAATAGGCGTCTGACAAGTCTATAGAGACTGAGTATGCCCTCTTGGGCAGTAAGGTCCTTATGTGTTGCAGTGTTAGCATCTTGAATTTGCAATTCACTATGAACTTGTTGAGTGGTGACAAGTCCAGAATGACTCTGAGCTTTCCCGAGTCTTTCTTGGGAACACAAAACAGCCTCCCTTGGAATTTGATGGACTTCACCTTTCGGATCACATTTTTCTCCAACAGTTCTTGAACGTACTCCTCCAAAATGGGGGTGGAGTGTTGGAAAAACCGAAGGCATGGGGGTGGAGTGCTGTACCAGCTCCAACCCAGTCCATTCCTGAGTAGGCTTTGGGCCCAGGGATCGAAGGTCCAGCGATCCCAAAATTTCATCAGTCTCCCTCCTACCGGTATCATTTCACTTGGACTGCCGTCCTGAGGTCTTGCCTCCCTGACCACGACCACCTCTGAATCCCCTTCCCCTTGAGGGGCGCCTAGACGAGCCTCTGGCTGCTCCTCTAGGTTTTGCACGAAAGGAAGAAGACTGTCCTTCGAACGTTGGGGCGAATGTGGTTGACTGACCTGGCACCGCCTGGGGTACCCACTGAAAGGCAGTCGGGGTTTGTGCCACCATCTGGGGCACTGGAGGCAAAGGCAATTGCAGTTGCTGTTGCTGTCTATAAGGCTTGGCTGGCCGAGATGGTAGCCTAGTCTTTATATTCTTCCTCTTTGGTTGAGGACCCTCATCCGGGGAAGATTTTCTTTTGATAGCCAGGCCCCACTTCTGGAGAAGATTTCTATTCTCCACGGCGGCCTTATCAACAACCTCTTTGACCACATCGGTAGGGAAAAGGTCTTTTCCCCAAATGTTGGAGGAGATTAACTTCCTTGGCTCGTGTCTCACCGAAGCCCCGGTAAACACGAACTCCCTGCAAGCTCTCCTTGCCTTGACGAAGCTATAAAGGTCCTTCGTCACTGTGGCTAAGTGAGACTTAGCCACTACCATGAACATTTCATGGACCTTGGGGTCACTTGCCATCGTCTCGAGAGTAGTCTGATGAGACATTGAGGCAGCCAGTCTTTCTTTTGTCTCGAACTCTCTTCGTAAAAGAGATTCGGACAGCTTGGGGAGGTCCTCGCCGAATTGCCGTCCGGCAATATCAGCCTCCAACTTTCCCACTGAGAATGTCAGATGGACATCCTTCCAGTCTTTGTGGTCCATAGGTAGAGCCAGCGACAAGGGTTTACACTCCTCCAGGGAGGGGCAAGGCTTGCCGGCCTCGACTGCCTTTAGGACAGCCGCAAACCCTTTCTGTAAAAAGGGGAAGGCTCTATCAGGAGAGGACACAAACGAAGGGAGCTTCTTGCTCAATGCAGCTACCTTCGAATTCGAGAAGCCCCTCTCTTTCATCGAGGATGAAAGTAGGGCTTGAGCCTTAGCGTGGTCCATAACAATGACCTCCTTCGGCTCTGTCTCCTCCCTTGAAGCTGGTTCTTTTCTCAGCCGGACATAGCAGTCCGGATATGATGCCTTGCTGGGCCAGAATTCTACCTCCTCTAAGGGAACTGAACCCAGCTTATCCGAAATGACGATCTTTCCAGTCGTCATCGGCATGTGCTCAGCATACCTCCATGGGTTAGCATCTGAGCATATGGGAAGGTCTTTCACATTGAGCCTTTTCCGGGGCCCATGTGATTCTGCCAGGGACTGCATACGCAGTTCCATTGCAGCCGCCTTCTCCTGATTCTCCTTCTGCATTTGTTGGATCATTCCAACAATCGAAGAGAGGGCCTGTCCCAGTTCTACTGGGAGGCCAGCCGATGTTGAGGGGATAGGCTCCGGCATCTGAACCGGAGTAGCCGACACCTCGTCGACCTCATCCTCTACGACATCCGGGGTTTGAACTTGATCCTGACCTTCTGCCAGGAGGTCTTCTTCCAAACGATCGTCCAGGTCAGACATCCTGTCACACAACTGGATGTCTTGCATCGCATCTGCGACTTCCTCGTCCACCTGGACTTGATCTTGAAGGATCTCCTCTTGAGGCTGGGGAATCACTGCCTCAGCTGATGCCTGGGGAAAAAGATACGCCCTCATCTTCTCACTTGGAAGATAAGGGCCAGAGGTGTTCTTCTTGAAGCCCCTTACCCAAGTACGAAGCTTTTCCCTAGCTATATCCCTTGATTCCGCCGTTCTAGGGGAATCAAAAGCCTCAGTAATCAGGTTAGTGCATACAGTACATACCTGAGGGTCCCAATACTGGAGATCATCCTTGGAGACAGCGCATGCTGCGTGTCTCCTACAATACTCATGTCCGCAGAGGTTCTTGCTGCGGACATTGCAGAAAACATTTCCGCACTTCGGAGGGTCCTCCTGTAAAGAGAAGAAATTTCCATGAGTATCAAGTGAACTATGTATCACTGGATATGCATAGTATAGCATAACAATTCATAAATGAAAGACACACACTTGTGTTTCCCTCACAACCCATTGTTGCAGCCTTCCAGATAATAAAATCAAAAATGGTTTATCTTTACTAGAGTAACCAATGCAAGGTTTCCATAGGAAACAGGTGGAGCTCACACCTAGGCAATGATTTTAAAAATCCTGGATAATAGACGGGGAAGAACTCTGCTTCCTGTCTGAGGGCAACAGCAAAGGGCTGTGTAAGAAAACACAATAGTGTTAGAAGATACAGTGCTGTACCTAAACTTTTACTATAGTTTTCTTCTTACTGTATATGCTATACAGAAGAATACTAGTACAGTATAGGAGGATGTGTGCCGGCCTGCCTTTGCCGGCCGGCACACACCACAATTAGCTTTAAAGTATACTACTTAACAGCTATAGGGCGGCAGCCCTCTGGTTCAAATGCCTGTGCCGGCGGCAGCAGCTGCCGGCCAGCAACAGCCAGTGTTGGCCGGCAATGATTGCCGGCCAGCAACTACACAAGGTAGTACCCAGCTGCCGGCCACACTCTTGGTGACCGGCAGACAAGGACTGACATAAGCCGGCCGGCAAAGGTACAAGACCGATGCCAGCCGGCAGCAAAAGAACCAGAAGACTACACCTGCCCGGCTGCCGGCCTCATAGGCCGGCAGCCGGCCTCATAGGCCGGCTGCCGGGACAGGTACAGCACTAGAAGAAAATAGAATGGATGCCGGGATAAGAGTGTACACAACCCCCCAAGCCCGGCAACCGAAAGAGTGCATATAAGGAAGGGGAGAAACTTAATTCAGGCTTCCTTGACCAATGCCGTCCGGCTCTGCCGGCAGGCATGGATGAGGGACCAAGAGAGGTCCGGGCAGCACTCGAAAACATAAGACCCTTGCCGTCCAGCGTCTCTGCCGGCCGGCAATGGGCTTAGTCAATCCATATCCCAACCTATACTAGGTCCAGAAGTAGAATGACATATGGTACAGTAATACCCCTGCCGGCCAGCTCTTCCGGCCGGCAAGGTACAGTACAGTAATGGCTAGGCCATTACGGAGATAGAGGGGGAAGGGACAAGAGGGTCCTGCCAACCTTGCTTTAGTGACAGATCACCCGCAGCCAAGAACTCTGTCTTAGCCTAAGGGAGATCTAAGGGAAAGGGCCAGCGCAGTAGTATAATACCTGCCAGCTTCCAGAGCACCAAAGCAAGGAAGGCGTTGCAACTCCCAAGGGAAGATTTATCCTCCCCGAGAACAGCAACAGGACTTAGTCTGGTCGATCACACAAGAAGGAATCATAACTACAGAAACCTTCGACAGTGACCTAAGGGAGCTCAGCTCCCTTTGTAAGTGTTAGGTCAGCGAGGGAGACTCTGCCCCAAGCCAAACAACACGGACTCAGACTAAAAACTCTGTTGTTCTGTCCCTCTTTGAACCAGACTCTGCTGGAACAGGAAGGTACAGTAACACCCTAGTATAGTTTTATCGAAAATAAATTCGGAAAAAACCACTTAGGGATAAGCCCAAGGCTTAAACAGAGGGAAAGGGATTGCATACCTTCTCCGAAGAAAAGAAAGCAACCGGGGAGTATAATAAAGTATACTAAGGCTCCATAAGCAATTAGCCTAGGCACCAAGAGAATCGATTACCTAATTCACCGAAACTCTCACGTATACAATCTTGGAAATATTCCACACAGTCTAAAATGTATAACATATAGCCTAAAGCTTCAATAAAATTTTAATTACACTCGGAAAAACCATAATCATGCATTAAGTACTAGGACCAAACGACTAGGCTACATGGCCTAGCGTAGGCCAGAATGGCGAATACTTCGCCAAATAATACTAAGCACGAAAGGAAATCCTATGTAAAGCTAAATAGCTAAATTTTATTAAGCAAAACAACCAGGAATGTCACTCTGACTAACTAATTTATACCTAGCAAGTGACAGTGTCCAGGACACCTCTGGTAGGCTACGGCTCTTGTATCAAAGATTAATCCTATTAATCACTCAAAATTTTACCAAGAGCCTACATTTATACATAACAGACACTATACTCAACTTATCCGAGGTCAACGAAGACGAAGAAGCCATGAAAAGTTGAATAAATCCAAGATTTGCGAGAAAAACAGGAAAAAACACCGAGTTGTTAAGCTACGCAAAAAGGAATACAGATGGCGCCAGGATTGGCGCCAGGCACGCATACGAATCGGGGGATAGGGAAGCCTTGGGAGCGGCTCCCCTTTTTCTTTCCCGAATTCGTATCTCGTCAATCTCCCTCCTACGAGACGAATCTCTGTTCAGGTCGTAGATTGCCATGTGACGTGTCTAGAATACGTCCTCTGATATGTCGCGATATCCCTTTCACGAGGGATACTCGCTCCAGGAGTTAGAATTCTGGTACCTTAAGGTAAATTCTCTGGGAATATCGCCGTAGTTGTAATATACCCTAGGAAGCTACCCTATAGGAACTTCCATTAGGACGACATGGCTTGAGCCCAAAAATATATATATATGTATATATATATATTTACATGAGTGTGTGCTTCTACGTGTGAGTGTGAAAATATGAATATACCATCCATATTAAGATAATGTCGCTAGTTGCATACAGTTATACGCATCTCTTACGGCTCTCATGAAAGAATATCTGTATTCAACTACTCTATGTTGTATTAGGAAATAATAAAAAACTTCTCTCTCTCACTCTCTCTCTCTCTCTCTCTCTCTCTCTCTCTCTCTCTCTCTCTCTCTCTCTCTCTCTCTCCTTGTGCAGGGAAGCCATCATATAAGGAATTAATAGATAGCGTATTATTCTCCTGCTTTTCGTTACAATATTTATCATATTAAATTATTTGCTAGTTTTATTAAATAAAGGAAATATGATTCACTAGAGATAATAGTCTGCCTTTTTAATCGTTATATCTTTATTCTCACAAAACTTATTTCCATCTTGGTTTTGAAAAGGCATCGGAATGGTAATTGATATCCCATAATTTTTATAAATCTATTTTTTGGGAATTTTATCATTGGCAATAGTACTCTATTTTTTAGGCACATAGAAATATATAATTGTGAACTTTTCTTAATAAAGGAAACCACAAAAGGTCGTGAGTCTTTGACTGTCCAGTAATGAAATTCACTGTATATTCTTCAGATGCCCCGATGCCTATAGGTATAATAGTAGCCTAATGGTTTCAAGAACAAGAGAAATTTTCACTTGAAGATGTTCTGACTACTCTCTTACTCTACTAATTCTTCCTATTTGGAGGAGGAGAAAAGCTTTATCAGAGGAAGAGGAACATAACGTCAGAAGAAAAACAAGGATTGGGGAATAAAACCTGGTAAGTTTTTCGAGTACTCTGGAGATCAACGTTTATTCTTCTCGATTTTCATTCTCGCGTTGATTTTTTATTTTGGTTTTGGAGGCGGTAGGTCTTTTATTTCTACAGATAAATGCAAATGGTTTGAGGGGCATCTTCTTTTGAGAGAGCCTAAAGAGATGCATATCCGGAACTAGTACGTCACAGAATTTGCCAGTGCCGTTTTGAAATATTCTTTGACCACATGGGAATACTGGAGACATTACAATTGCATCCAGGAAGAAAGATATTCTATTATTTTCTGAAATTTGTGTTTCTCAAATAGGCACCCATGTAAGATGCTTACACCAGGTTTCAAGAAGCCATTAATTTTGAAAAAAGAGGATACCATTACTAGGGAAAGGGAAATGGTGTTGTACCTTAGGACTGAATAGCCATTTTGTCATAAGCCTTGATGACGGTGGATATCATAAGATTCAGGTTATAGAAGTTTTGGACAGGCATACCATCTTTTATTTGTGTTCTATATTCGGTTGTTTTCTTAACAATTGGGTTAAGATACAGTTGGATAAAGAGGCCTTTTTTTTTTAGGGGGATGGGGGGGGGGTTTGCTTGTTGGCGATTTCAGTGGCCGCTATCGGAAGCGGACAAATACTTTGTTCTACCAATACAATTGTTTTTCTTTCATTATATCAAGCTTGGTTGCTTCTCCAGTTATATTGTCATATCTATTATGATACTAATGATTCTTTATTATCATTATCACTATCATTATCATTAATTATTGTTATCTTTAATCATTATTATTAACTGTAATTATTATTAATTATAATTATTATTGATTATACCTATTATTATTATTAATAATAATTATTATTATTATTAATTATTATTATTATTATTATTATTAATTATAATCATTATCAATTATTAGTATTATTATTATAATAATAATTATTATTATTATCATTATTATTATTATTGTTATTATTATTATTATTACTATTATTATTATAATTATCATTATTATTAGTTCTGTAGTTATGATTTTAAACTACAGAAACTTAAAATCTTCTGGTTGTTCTTAGCGGGACAAAATAATAAATTGAATATTATAATACATTCAATGACCTCCGTCTCATCATGTAGTAATTCAGAATAGTATTATAATCTTTTTATAATGTTTAAATATCACTATTTAGTCAATTATAAAAGGACTGTCGGGTAAACATCTGTTAGTCTTCCTTTCCTGACACAACATTTGAGCTAAAATAAACTATTAAATGACTAAAGGATAAAACATTTCTTACTTGAGCAACGAAAGAATATGTCAGAATCATATTCAAAACAACCATAAAATTTACAACCATAGGAGACCTCTTAGAAGGGCCGCCACTTCCAATGCCCCAAAAGATGAACTGAAGTAAATATATGACTGAATATGAAATCTTGTAAGATCAAATTAATATATGTTAATTGAAGGAGTTTTTGTGTTTTCAAGTAAGCAAAATATGATGACGTAAATCGAGTAACGTTCTTGTTGGATAACCTGGACCTCCTTCTGTATGGAAAGTGTTTGGTTTTAGGGAGAGGAGTCTGAAGAGAAAGAGTTTGAACTTGGTACGCCGCAAGGTGGAGTATTAAGCCCCATGTTATTCAATATTCTTATGGGCAATGTAGCTTCTTTCAACTTTTTAGGGAATACTCAGATTCTCGTCTATGCTGGCGGTATCCTAATGCAATGTGTAGATGAAAGAAGTTTGACCAAGATTACTGACGAACTCAAGTGTTTTTGTGTTCCTTAACGGTTGGTTATTAATGAATATAAAACCAAATACCAATCAAGAACTGCAGATGGACAAGAATTCTCGTTGAATGGAAGGAGGTTGGAAAAGGTAACTCGTTATAGAAGTCTGCTGTAGATCAATTCAGATCTGTCATTGCTAGAAACATTAGGATGAATACTTATACCAAAAGACTTTGTCAAATGTTGTTTGAGTACAATGCAATAGATGTGTGTGTACCTGTACTACGAAATAATGATATGGAGCCATGGCTCAAGAAAAGTTTCTTTACAAAAAAATTTATTAGCTGTTAGGAAAATAGATTATCCTCCCAAAAAATTACAAGTTATTTATTGAAAAAATATCTAGATATTTAAAGGAAAATGTTATACACTTTTACAGTGATGGATCTGTCAATGGAAACGGAAGAGGTTGCGGTGTAGTTATGAAAGAATTTTTTGAATATGGCATAAGCGTTGAGGAAAATTTATCTAAAAGTTTTGCTGATAGGAGCTCTTGTATGACGGAAGAACTTTATGATATTTATGTTGGACTTGAATATGCACTAAGACAGTCAAAGTGCTTTGTTTACTTAAATAGTAAAATGTCTACTAATGATGTAGTTTTGATATGTAGAGAATGTATACACAAAATAAATTCATTTGAGTGTGAGATAAATTTCATGCGTATTCCGTCTCATTATGGCACTTACTTTAATGAAGTTGCTGACTGTTTGGCTAAGGATTGGTGTGACAAGGAGATCATAAAATATAATTGAATATTAAGCATTGCTAAAATAAAATCTGTGAGCCTTTGTAGTTTATGGGGACACGCCGAGAAAAATGAATAACGACTAACACAAACTCCCCCCCCCCCCAACCTGACCTGCAAGCCTTGTCCTTACCTTCCTAATAACCTAACGGGGGCTAACGCCCCCCTGCGACCTCCAACCACTGTTGCTATCATACAAACCCCACAAACCCAACCTAACCGAACCTAATAGTTACCAGGTCACAACCCGTAGCCGGGGTCAAGCCTCCGCACCCCCTTCTTGGGCTGAACTTAGAAAATATAGAATAACTTCATATTTTGGTATATCGGATCATAGTAAAGCACATCTTTCCCAGAAGGAAAAACGATTGGGCTAGTAAGAAGAGTGAGGAAGCTGTGGAAGCTTGACGATGTTCATATGATAATGAGCAATGGCAGTAGGGGCGAGAAACACTACTATGTCGTTATGAACAATACTTGTTTTACTTGTGGTAGAGTTTCACCCGATATGACTTTTATGAGGAGGTTGCGGTTTGGGTATAGATATATTTGGGTGGGCGTATGATGTAGGTTCTCAAGGAATGTCTCACAAATTATGTAATAATGTCAAATAACATACTTTGTATCATTGTATAATAGACTGTAATGGTTTGGAAGAATTCAGTGATTGTAATATCAATGTCTGAGATGGTTTGTTATAAGACAAATAGCAATATAATTAAGAGAATATTGGAAAAATTTTCAAAGTTTGATGTACGTTATTAGTATTTGTTTAATGTTCGAATATTTGTTAACTTTTTTTTTACAGCATTTGTAAATAAAGTAGTTGTGCAAGATGTTACTGAGTGGGCTTCTCAGAAGGCTGACAGGATCCTTCTTATATTTATTCAATCTCAATAAATATTTTCAATTTGAATTTGAATCAATCTATCACGATTTTTCAATTGGATAGAATAATTCACAAGGATGGAACAAGGGACGTAGGCTGCCATCTTTTGACAAAAATTAGAAACACTCGGATTCTATTCAGATTTGGAGATTTGGAAAAGTGTGATATTACTTAAACATATCTTTTATGATAATATTCTTAAGGGATGAAATACGGTGTTAGATATTCGTTAGCCCAATTATAGACATCACTCCTCTATAAGATGTGTCTTGTGACATAACACTCTCATAGACGCACACACGTGCACTCACACACACATACACACGCACACACACACGCATATATATATATATATATATATATATATATATATATATATATATATATATACGTATATATATACATCTATATATATATATATATATATATATATATATATATATATATACATATATATAAATGTATGTATATATATACTTATATATATATATATATATATATATATATATATATATATATATATATATATATATATATGTATATATATATATATATATATATATATATATATATATATATATATATATATATATATATATATATATGTGTGTGTGTGTGTGTGTATATATGTATGTATATACTGCCTATATATCATATTCTTTTTTACGGTGTATTATGATATCCACAATGATCACTGCTGATTACAACGTAAAACTGTATCCAAAACTATTATAGAGCTGAATATAACACATAATTACACAATTTTTTATTTTAGAAATTTCTCTGTTTAATCTATGCAAATAAATCGATTTTTCATTGAGAAGAAGGATAATAAATCACCTGATAAGGAATTTCCGAAATAGACTGGAACTGTGAAATAGAATGATACCTTTCAGTTACATGCAAATGTTTATTCAGTTGATTAAATTCATTCTTTATTGTTTGACATTCGATAGATGAACTGGATTACATTGAGCAGATGGACGCAATGAATTTTCGTATCATTTTCTATGTTATTACTTTCCAGTTTAAGGGTTTAAGGTTTAAAGGTCGCTCATGAATAGCAGAGGCGAGGGACAGTGACAATGACCTAACAGAACATTGCCATAGTGACTGATCTTATACATATGATTATCGCCCAAGACTCTTCTCTATCAAGCTAGGACCAGGGAGGTCCAGGCGATGGCTGCTGATGACTTGGCATGAAGACCCCATCCTCAGCTCCTAAGGTTGGTGAGGTTGTAGATAATAAAAGAAAAGGTCGAGCTTGAGAGGGTCTTGAACCCCAGTCAAGTAGATTGCCGAGCAGGGACGTTTCCAATATGCTACCACAACCTTTGGATCTTGTGTTGCTTTGTTCGGTAAACAATCAAACGATGCTACTTTCTATTTTGCGGATTTGTGTATCTAAATTGGAACCTTTGTTGCATATTATAAATTTTATCAATATTTCTGGTAGACATCGAAATAATCATTCACTTTATTCGTCCCGAAAATATGATAACGTTGATGTAAGATAATGAGCCACTGTTGATTTAGGAACATATTTTTATTTGAATTCCATTATGCCATTTCCATGGGAAACTGAAATTGAGATGAAAAACCATGTTTTATGATCTAATATTTTGCTTATTATGCATAAAAGGACTATTATGACTATGTGGAATCTCTCTCTCTCTCTCTCTCTCTCTCTCTCTCTCTCTCTCTCTCTCTCTCTCTCTCTCTCTCTCTCTCTCTCAATATTGTATCCTTTTATATATCCTTACATAATCTGTTGACATTTTGAATCGTTAGAGCAATTTGTAATAATTTTTGTATTCATGGTAGAACAGAATAACGGTAAATTCACAATTCTCATGGATGAATTAGTTAAAAATAAGAGAAATTTAGGCAAAAGAAGAAATATTTATTGGGGAATTATACTTTCAGTTGAACTGGGCTTTTATTGCATTGGGTAAACTGTAAAGGAATAATGCTATGGAAGTTGTGTATTCAAATTTATCGCCAAGTTCCCCTAATTTAAAAAAGTGGTGTTACCTAACATTGATATATTTCAATTATTTTTTGTTTCTTTACTAATTCCGAATTTGATTACTGGTGAAGCCGCTAATTAATCCGTTCCTCAGTATGCAAAAGGCCAAAACATCAGGCTGAAAAGACTGGATGGATTCTCGGTTCTGAGAGAAGACTTTGAGCAACGTTAGTGTTCAAGAGAGGCACAAAATTATGTGAGGCATTTCATTCCAGGCGGGAATTTCTCATTCTGCTTTCGGTGCTTCGAAATGACACTGAACTACCAGCATATCAGAGACTGCAATTAGCTGCCCCTTTCACGTTGATTAATTATAATAATAGAGATAGTTATTTAGAAAGATTCTTTGGGTGTGGGACTCTTCCTCTGAGATATAAAACGACAAATTAAACAATCAATTGTACCGATAAAGTCTTGAGCGTGCGCATGAGTTATTGTGTACTTGACCGTAGTGAATCATTGATTACTGGGTATATTACAAACAGTAATTCATTTGTGCATTTCTATCAGTAAAAAAGTGAAGAAAAGTCCTCTGACACTATATATATATATATATATATATATATATATATATATATATATATATGTATATGTATATATAAATATATATATATATATATATATATATATATATATATATATATATACATACATATGTATATATATATATGTATATATATAAATATATATATATATATACATATATATATATATATATATAGGAGAGAGAGAGAGAGAGAGAGAGAGAGAGAGAGAGAGAGAGAGAGAGAGACATATATATGTGTGTAGCTGCATATAGTCAATATTTTGAAATAATATCTAATTAAAAAACGCAAAAGCACGCTATATATATATAATATTCATATATATAATATTCATATATATATATATATATATATATATATATATATATATATATATATATATATATATATATATATATATATGTGTGTGTGTGTGTATATATTATATACATAATACATATATATACATATATATATATATATATATATATATATGTATATATATATATATATATATATATATATATATATATATATATATATATATATATACATATATATATATATATATATATATATATATATATATATATATGTGTGTGTGTGCGTGTGCGTGTGCGTGTGCGTGTGTATGTGGATGTGTGCATGCGTACGTGTGTATGTTTGTGCGTGTGTGTGTTTAAATACTGCAGGATACGATTAGTATGATGTAAAATATAATCGATAATGATGAATCATTCTTAGTATTAATTAGACGTCAGAAGTAAATGTTAGCGTTCATCAGCAGATAGGATAAATTCTTTCCGATAGTTTTCCACCAACAAAAAAACCCTCCTACAATCCAGCTTCTCACCCTCCAGAGAAAACCCTAGCGATAGGCCCTCTTCGTGGAAATGGGTTTTTTCGGCTCTTCCGAGAGACACCAAAGGTGGTCTTCTTGGATGAACCGAAATCCCTTGATTCCTCCGGAATCGCCGGAGGTGCTTTCATTTCCATTCTGATTCAGCTTGATATTAGAAGAAGACAGATTTACCTTTCTCTTGCTTTCCACAATCCCTTGAAGACATTATGGTCATATAAAATTTCCAAAGAGGCTCCAGGGACTTTTAGTCCTCTCCAAAGTCACGTGCTGGCTCCAAAGTCTTCAAATTAATTAGACGACTTCAAGATTGATTAAATCTTTACGATCTAAGCATCAGCGAAAAAACTAGTTGGAAGTGGGGATTTTCTTTATCAGGATCGAAGGAATCTTTGTAGTAGCTTTACGAAGTTATCGATTTCTGAAGAGTTATTGTAAGTTAAATGATTCATGTTGATGTACCATATATATCTATGTAACCTGAAGGTGATTACTCATGATTTTATAGATTCATATCAAGAAAAGGGCAATTCTTTCACCAAAATGTCAATTGTGACTCTGCCGGCAGTATCTGGTAATGTGCTGGCATAAAGCCACCTGCTTCTAGAGATCGGAAGTAATACTCCCTCAGAATTCTATTATCCCTTCCAACAATTCTTGGAGACAGATTGTGATTTACAAAGAACCAAAAGTCTCCGGAGCCTCAGATGTCGACTTCAATGAATCGCAGCGTCTTCAAGGGATTGTAGATGGTAAGAGAAGGGACATATCTCATTTTCTAGAAATAGGCTAAATGAAGATGAATGAAGGAAGCACCTCCGGCGATTCCGGAGGAATCATGGGTTCCCGGATGAGCTTAAAGGCTCTCCTCTGAAATCTCCCAGAGGAATCCAGACGCAATTGCTGGTCTTCTCTGTGGTGGTCGGGGAAATCGGTTGGGTAGAGGAGAGTCTTTCGATTTTTTGACGAAGGAATTTTCAACTTACCTAATGAAGTCTAGTTTTTGCCTTGGTTGCCTATTTGATATTCATAAAATATTTCTTCAACAGCGAGTGTTTCTTATTCCATATCGAACTATATCTAAGAAAATTATATATATATATATATATATATATATATATATATATATATATATATATATATATATATATATATATAGGTATATATATATATATGTGTGTGTGATTTTATATATATTTATATGTATATATATATATATATATATATATATATATATATATATATATATATATATATATATATATATATATATATATATATATATTTATATGTATATATATATATATATGTATATATTTATATTTATATATATATATATATATGTGTATACATATATATATGTATAAATATACATGTATATGTATATATATATATATATATATATATATATATATATATATATATATATATATATATATATATATATATATATATATGTATGTATATACATATATACATGTGTGTGTGTTTATGTGTTTATGTGTGTGTGTTTGTATGCATGTATGTAAAATTAAAATATCTTTAACATTTCATGAAGTCTTATATATTACAGTTTCCCCCGGTTTTACTAAACTATATAATCATAGAAATTAATAAAGCTAAAACTAATAAAAATTTTAACTGATCTTTGTATATATATATATATATATATATATATATATATATATATATATATATATATATATATATATATATATATATGTAAATATATTCCTTATAAGGAAAAAGTTTTGCTTTCCACTTCTTTTGCAACTCTTACCTCTATAATTTATTTTTGGTTTCCCAGAACAACGTGGATTGTCATCTGTATGTTACAGTATCTTCTGAGAGTTACTGTAGAAGAGATAGGAAATTCATTATCCTGTTTAACAAAGATATTTGCTATTAGCAGTATTTTCAACCTTTAATAAACAGGTACAATATATCTATAGGCTATACATACACACACATACACATACACACACACACACACACACACACACATATATATATATATATATATATATATATATATATATATATATATATATATGTGTGTGTGTGTGTGTGTGTGTGTGTGTTTGTATTTTTTTATCTGTGTATTTATGAGGGTATCTGGATGTTCCCATGCATTTAAAAATCTGAAAAAAGTCAGCAAAATAGTACAATATATCATACGTTCTCATAGTACAACCAGAGGAATTACTTGTGGATCTAATGTATATGTTTTCCTATTTTCACATCATGATAATATAAATAAAATTAAATAATGATTTATTAGTAAAATAGAATATTTTCATTTCATAATATTCCTGCTATTGAGTGTGACATTGCAATACCGGTTGTTGTTTGAAGAAGACCGCCTCAATAGTACCTTTCCTTGTTTCTGACATTTTGTTGGATTAATCGTTTCTTAATTGTCCAAAGGTTGGTGCACTTGATGTAGACATAAGGGTAATTTCTTTTTTATAAGAAAGCTAAAAGATTTTTTGCTTAAATAAAGGAAAACGCTGTAGTTATAGATGTTTTGCCCGTTTATGAGGGTTTAAACCTGCGGCAAATTACTGTTTTTGAGCTATTGGACTCCAAACTCTAGCCCCCAAAAACCACCATTTCACACAAAAACGCCTATTATTTAGAAAACACAAGGAAAAGGGCATTTTAGCCACCCCCCCCCCCCAGCTAGGAAATGGCGTTTTGAACGTTAATGATGGTTTAAACCGGCGACAAATGACTGTTTTTGAACTATGGGACTCCAACGCCCCCAAAAACCACTATCGCATATAGACGCCGATTATTTTGAAAGCATAAGAAAAAGGGCATTTTTAACCAACCCCCCCCCCCCCCCCCCACACACACACACACCGGGAAATGGCGCATTTATAGCTGATCGCCGCTATAGGAATTGATTCTCCAACTACCCTAAAAACACTAAATTCACAAAAAAACACATTATCGGAAAAACACGAGAAAAATACAAGTATCCCCAAAATGGGAGGTTTTAAGAATGCACGTTTAGAGTTGAATTGTAGGGCTTCGTCCCCACTCCCCCATATATTATGTGAGCCACAAAAAAAAAAAAAAAAAAAAAAAAACTATCTATATATACCACTCTCCACGTGAACATTTACAGTTGAATTGTTGGGGCTTTGCCCCCACACCCCCATATACTACGTGATTAAAAAAAAAAAAAAAAAAAAAAAAAAAAAAAAAAAAAAAAAAAACCTTATCTAGATTTCACCACTTTCCACTTCTTATGTGAACATTTACTGTTAAATTGTAGGGGCTTCGACTCTAAACCCCCAAATTTTACATGAGCAATAGAATACTTATCTAGATTTCTCCTCTTTTAGCGTGAACAAAGATAACCCACAACAATTAGAAAAAGAGTCTACAGCACACTTCGTACAAAATGTAATTTTGAATGGATCGTTTTAACGTTTTGAGGGCGAGACGAACACTGTAACACTCAAACAAACAGACACAAAATAACAAGGGCAGGAACTTACCTCAAACAACACGAAACCCAGGAAGTGATGCAGATACCCAATACGCGTTGCTTGTAAATTGTAGGTGTTCTGTAATGAAATCCAGTATTAATTAAACAAGATCATAATGAAAATTAAGCAATTATTGAAATCGTTTCTTTCAGATTTAAAAACATATTGGGGAACAATTTTGGGTCATTGACTGGTCATATTTGGCCGAAGTAGAGCCAATATTTGGATTACACATGAAACAATAAAATTATTCTTTTCATTCACGAATAGAATAAGTATTAATCATAAAGGGAGCAAATTATTTGAGCGATAAGTTACCTTGTTGGAGAAACCTGGGAGAACAGCAGATTCGTGGGCAGGAAGAACAATGGCGCGGCGGACTGACGGTTTGTATGTGGTCTCTAATGGAGTTAAAGGTTTTAGTGAACGACAGTCAAAGGGATAATAGGTTTAACATGGTTAATCATATTTCAAAGAAATTACGCTGAGTAACAATTTTGAGACAATAACTAGTCATATTTGGCCAAAATACAGTCAAACATTGGATTAGTAATACAAGATAAACAAACAATATCTCAGTCACGATTAGAATTAATATTAATCATAACAGGAATAAATTATGTAGGTGATAACTTATCTTTTGTGGCAGAAACGTGGGAGAACAATGGATTGACGATGTGCATGGGATCTCCAACGGAGCAAAAGAATTAATGAACAACACTCAAAGGGGATTATAGATTTAACATGTTTTTTCAGATTTCAATAAAATAACATTGGGGAACCATTTTGAGACAATAATTAGTCATATTTGGCCGAAAATTGGATTGATAATAAAAAATGAACACACAATTCTGCAATGAGAGATGGAATTAATATTAATCATAACGAAATCAAAATATTTAGGGGATAACTTATCTTGTGGGAGAAACGTGGAAGAGCAGATTTGCGGTCAGTGTGGACAATAGCATGAAGGACTGACGGTTTGCATGCGGTCTGTAATGGACGACACTCATAGGAATGATAGATTTGACATGGTGTTTAATAATTCACAAAAGGTATAGTCTTTAATATATTGGTTTAAAATCAATACAAATAAAACGATGACCAAATAATTTGAAGCATGAACTTGCCACATAAATGCCCAAGATGCGTGAGAAGACGGCAAATTCAGGGTCATGTCAGGTTTGGCAACAGTGGAACGGATGGAGGTTGGAATGGTGGGTTCTGTAATGGAGGTAAAATGTTAGTGAACAACACTTAAAGAGATGAAAGATTTAACATGGTGTTTAAAAATTCCAAAATAACATAATCTTTCATGTATTTGTAAAAGAATAAATATAAAAACGGTTACCGATTATGTGAGGCATTGACTTACCAAAATTGAAGAAGAAACATGGGATGACGGCATATTCATGGTCAGGTCATGGATAGTTGGCGGCTGGAATGGGGTCTATAATGGAGCTGAAGTATTAGTCAACAACACTCACAAAAAAAAAAAACAAGCTTTTATCTAAAATAGAATCAGTACAATTATACCGGGGACAAGTTATGTGAGGCATTCACTAGATAATTTTCAATGGATTTACACATTATTTCAAGACAATACCCTAACCTCAAGTAAATATGATATACGCATAACGGAAAACAAGGTAAAAGGGGGACGGGGATGGTTTCCGTGCTGTCTGTAGAGTTTTCCTGCTTCCATGAAAAACTGATGGACAGGATTTTCAGGATAAGAATCAATGAGCAGGCACCTAGATAAATACTGATCAAAGTATTCAGCTTTCATTCCAGGCCTCTTTGACAATTCTTTCAGGTTTCTCCTCTGCCTTTCAATCGTTTGTGTATGAATAGTTGGATTATTTAGATCCACAAAGTGTTCAGAGTGATTGATGACCTTGTGGACATACCCCTCAGTCGACAAGGTCTTGTTGGCTGTCCAACCGTCGCTCATGATAGTTGACTCTATCTTGATATATTGCCGTATCAACAGATTTAAAGTTTCTGCACTTCTATCTTGCCCTTCTCTATGCAGAGAATGATAAATTTTTTCTTCGACACACGCTCAATCCCATCAAACAGCCAGACCTGGCTCAAGGGTCTATCGCGATGGTACTTATGTTTCATAAAAAACATTTCATCGATTTCAACAATAATTCCGGGACCACCAATAGGCTCCTGGTTGTACAGCCAGTGTAACGTGACTTCTGAGCAGAAACTACGCCAGTCGACATTAGTCTTGCTGGAAAAGCTCAAAGTACGAATCACCATGGAATGGTCCTACATTTTTGGGGGTAAATAGTTGACAAAAAGGACAATTTTCCATGCTGGATAATGCGCTTTTTCTAGAAATGTACCCTTGAAGAGGCTGACACTACAATGACACTGTTTTCTTTTCTTTTAATTTGCTCGTACATAACGTCCACAGAAAAACATGTGAATTTCTTGGCGTAATACACATGGTAATTTACAACTTGGCCATAAAACACTAGTGGGTAAATAGTACAATGAGTTAGTTGTATTTGAAAAATGCACTTGAATAAAGGCCATGTAGTTTGATTCTACTGAATTACCACTGCACGGGATTTCAACCGAGGCCATTGTACACTCGTCGAAAAATGCATCCTTACGCTAGAGAGGCCAGGGAAGGAAAAAAAGTATAAAGGGCCCAATTTAAATCTCGTAGTAGTGTCGGCCAATGAAAACTACAAGGGCTTTAGGGAACAGTTTTGATTGGTTTGAGGACAAAGTCTTTACCCGGAAGAGCATTTGCATGCGATCGGCCTAATTTAAATCCCTTTGTGGTGTCGGCCAATTAAAACTGCGAGGGAACCGTTATAATTGGTCTGTTGGTGGTTTAGGCCTATCAAAACAGACGTCATCGGCGCACGTGCTTAAAAAATTGATATGTGTAAAATTGGGATGAAACAATAAAATATGACATGTTCTTTACTAACGAACTTATTAGGGAGATACTGATGAAATCAGGATTAATAGAGACAGGGTGAGACCGCTTCGGACCAAAATAAGACAATTTCACGCATGACATCACATGGCTGCACTGACTGAGGTTCGGGTAAAAGGAATTCATCTGTCTCTATTAGATTGCACTAGAGTGAAGAACAAGGAAGCTGGCTTACACCAGATTAAGACGCTCTTCGCCTGGTCAGTCGTTTCAATCCAACGACCGACCGAGCCAATGGCTGTAATTAAAGCTACCAAAACTTCAATTTCTTTCATACATTACTACGCGAATTTACCCAACTAAGTTATTGTCCTTATTTTGTAGGACAAGAGTCCTAAACAAAAACATTGCTTTTGAGAGAAATGAAAAGAGAAAATATACAAAACTAAAGATTTAAAAAGTTGGACTTGCTCTTGTTTTCATGTGTGTTTTCATTATACAAACCGATATTTAAACAGAATTTTGTATCTTGTTTCAATGTTGAATGATTTGGGTTGCTGGTGATAGTCAAGGCTCAAAAGATATGGATGAAATCATAAAAAATGAGGTTCTTAACTATTTTTACCGTGGGAGACACACTATTACTTGGAGAATTAACGGGTCTTCTCTCACACAAGGTCGTGAAAGATAATGAATGTTAGCAAGCAATTACCATAGTGACTGCTAATTTCTTTGTTTTGGTTTTCTCTCTTAATACTTCTACCCATGACGTCACAAACAATTAAAATTAAATATTTTAGGAACAGTTACAACATTAAAACAGATCTTTCATCTATAAACTATAAAAAGGGACACATGTCATCTTGTTCAACATAAGAACATTGTGCATTGTTCCGGGGTTCTCAACCAAAGGGACTTGTACCCCCAGTGGTACATTTTCCTCTTCAGAGGTTACATCGCATCTCAGAGAACAGTCAGTACTGCGCAGTACATGATGTAATCTGCATTGGGATTTATTATGTATTAACGTAATTTTTCCTTTAATTTTCGTCAGCCTTGTTACTGCATTTTTGTTTTATGTAAAATTAGTATAAGATTTAGTCAATAAGGCTTTAGTTGTAAATTTAAAATTGTTTTGAAGTGCTGTTTTAACCTCCTTCCCGCTCGTTTAAAGATTTATAAGTGTCTGGTTTAACGCTTCTTTCTTTTCTGTGTTTTTCGAGTCTTGGTGAGAAGAGACACCTGTGTTTACCTGCGAGAAACTCGACTGCTAAAAGACAGTTCGAGCTCAAGGTTACCCGGACCTACTTCAGCAGCTGGCTTGTGTGAGCTTTTCCAAGGATTGCGACACCAACATTCGACAGCTTTTAGCAGGTGTATTTCTGCCACCTGCGGTGATTTGCAAATCCTGCGTGTTCTCTTCTGCGGTCCGCAGAGCCGACGTAGGAATCCCGGCTTTAAGGTGGACTCGGGATAGACACCACCGTCGACGCATCCTCACCATAGTCAGCTGCGGGAGCCTTGGAATTTTGTTTGTGTGTGTTTAGTTGTTATTTGACTCTCTCTCGTTAAGAGTGTGGTGTTCCCGTTGGGGAATTTTGTTGATTGCCGATTGTTAATTATTAGTTGATAAGTGTTAGTTGTTAATGGTTATTGTTAATTACTAATTCAAATTGTTAGGTAGTAACAAGGTTGACTGTTCTAAAATTTTTTGTTAATTAAATATTGTTAAGTGAAACCAAGTGTTTTCATTTCCACTGACCAATTTTTATGTGTGATATTTTTATAATCACTGACCTTTCTTATCGTGCAATAAGAACTTGCACCATGGCCCAACAAGGGTCGTAACAGGATTGAATAATAGAATTACATCACAATATGTTTCATTATTTCCATTTATCATTCTCAATTTTAGGGATGCAAAGGAATCTATAAAAGTTCACGAACATTGTCTTCGGCGATCAAAATTTTTAACGTAATTCTAAAACTTACACAAAATTATATGATTGCCCAGATGAGCTTTGAAACTTCCAGGCAAATTCCACATTGTTCGGTTCACCCATTTTTTATTTTATTTTTTTTTTTTTCAAGAGTAATCAGGTGATGGAGGGTGAAGATCTAAAATAAAACTTTCCGGATGGAATTTAGAGTATAAACTAAATTTTCTGGTAATGAAACGCATAAGGATTCTATATAACATAACCTAACATATATCTATTTAGGTATGCAGTTAATTGTAACAGCCAGAGGGCTAAAAACAACACCGTATTCTAAAAGTTTTATTCCAGCTATGACCAGATTATGGAAGGATCTTTATATGGCAGTTCAATCGGAGGAACTTCAGAAGTTCAAAGCAATTTTTTTATATTGAAAAGGTTGACATAAGTCTTTCTTTATCATTTATATATGACAGATCTGTTTTAACGTTGTTGCAAATCTTAGAATATTTTATTTTAATTTTTTATTTCTCTTCGTGTAGTTGGTTTATTTCCTTTTCTCACTGGGCTATATTTCCCTGTTGGAGGCCTTGGGCCTATACCATCCTGCTTTTCCCACTGTGGTTGTAGCTTGGCTAATAATAATAATAATAATAATAATAATAATGATAATAATAATCTATGCGTGATTTTCACACATAGTCACAGGTGCGTTGAAAAAAATTGAAATTCGATAATTGGAAACAAAGACCAAATTTATTGGCGATGGCGAACTTAAATAGCCTCTCGTGGACAGAAGTTGTTTTCAAGTCTTCAACATACTTTGTCGTTTTCAATAGTGCTGCTTGCTGGCTCATTTCGTTTCCTAATATCTTTTCTCTTTTCTTTCCCTGTAAGACGCTGGACACTAAAACCTGTCCCCTTGAACATCGACGACCGAGGTGTCTGGGGGTGGGATGGAGTGGACTATCCCCTGGATATTACAAGGGAACAAAGGAATCGGGTTGCCAGTTTGGGAGTCCTTTTTGTAGTACCTTCGAAATTATCTTCTTATTTTCTCCTCCTCCGATTTTTCGTATAGTTTTTCAGTAAGCTATTTGCAAGGAAGTCATCAATTATATACATAAAATCATGAATGTTCAATGCATACATATTGAAGGATGCTTCTTTTGTGTATTTGTGTCCGATTATTTACCGTCAGTTTCATAGAGAAGATGAAACGTAATTATTTTCCAAGTGCCAAACCTGTTTGTGGATCGTTGCTTGCAAGCAGGTTGCTCATGTTAACCTCTGGTATTTGTTGCAAATTGCCTAGTTGTTCATTAGTTGAAGGAAAATAGATTCCATTACATAATATGAGTTATTTCTAGATAAACGAGAAATAAGATTATTAAAGCATCTTAATAGAGAGAGAGAGAGAGAGAGAGAGAGAGAGAGAGAGAGAGAGAGAGAGAGAGAGAGAGAGAGAGAGAGAGAGAGAGAGAGGCCAATCTTGAGCCAAGGGCGAAGAGGTTGCTGAGGTTGCATCATGTTGCGCCGTGTACAAATGGAGGACCAACTTGCATAGACAAAGATTGCATTGACCAAATTTTAGGTTTGGCCATTTAGGAAAAGCATCTCTAGCCGAGCCAATGCAGTTTATTTTTGGCTGGTTGCGCAATCATTTCCATGGTAGCGTTTACACTGGGAAGAATGTTTTGATCATATTTGTGATAACTTGAAATATTCCTGTCTTAGAAGTTTAGAGGTTTTTTCGTCTTTCTAATTCTTGTAAATTTCTCTTGTCAATATATTTAAGACTTGTGTTAAAGATGAAAAAATCTATTCATATACTAATTGTGATGGACAACCGCCGGAGTATAAATTTTGGGAATTTTTTAGGTTTGAAAAATTTTAAATTTTGGATATTTCAAGTTTTGAAAATAAAAAAATAATTTTGGAAATCTTAAATTCATGTAACCTGTGTGTTTGTCAGTAAATCTTTGGACACTAGGATGAACAGACGGGGGTACTTGTTAATAAAACTCCTTTCATCAAAATTCTTCTCTCAATTTAGAATAGTTTTAAGTGAGGATATATATATATATATATATATATATATATATATATATATATATATATATATATATATATATATATATATATATATATATATATATATATATATATATATATATATAAGTGAATATCCTTAGGATGCAAAATAATGTATAAGTTAAGATGAAAAAAATTAAGCCAACTGGAAACGTCTCTGCCTTGTGATCTGATGGACGAGAGTTCGAGTCTCCCTTAAAAGCTATAGTTTCTAGTAAGTGTTGTCCTCAACCTCACCATCCTTGTGATCTAAGGATGGGGGTTTGGGGATGCCTATAAGTCTACCTACTGAGTCATCATCATATATATATATATATATATATATATATATATATATATATATATATATATATATATATATATATATATATATATATATAATATATATATATATATATATATATATATATATATATATATATATATATATGTATATATATATATATATATATATATATATATATATATATATATATATATATATATATATATATATATATATATTTATATATATATATATATATATATATATATATTTATATATATATATATATATATATATATATATATATATATATATATATATATATATATATATATATTTATTTATTTATATGTATGTGTGTAAGTATGACTGTTGATATACCATGTTTGAAGGTTGATTATTTCTAACGTCATAGTGTTAATGCCAATGGAAATGAAACTAATTAGTTCTCCAAATAATCAATACTTTATTTGACTTTATTTCCCGGGAAAAAAATACATCCTCCTATTATTGACGGTGAAAGAAAATTGGTCCTCTTTGCTACATTTAACAGTGACTCGAATGAAATGGGCGTTCTTGTCACTATAGTCCATTTCTTTTAGCGATGCATATTTGCACAGAGTCGCAGCGGTGCCCTTTTAGCTCGAAAAAGTTTCCGGATCGCTGATTGGTTGGACAAGATAATTCTAACTAATCAGCGATCAGGAAATTTTTCTGAGCTAAAAGGGCACCGCCGCGAGTCGGTGCAAATATGCATCGCTAAAAGAAATGGACTATAGGTGACGTCACACGGATTTACAGTTGCATTGCTCAGCCATTTTGGCCTTAGACTATAAAGGACTAGAAGAGGCAGAAAGACCATGTGGCTCCGGCCACAGTTCCACTCAACTACAACATTATATTTGGAAATCTATATAGCCTACTTCCGCCTCACCACTCACTATTATTTTCCTCTCCTTCAAACTAGTTTAAGCTTCACCGTTCATTTCTAATGACATTCGTCTTATCCCCATTTCTATGGCGTAGATTCCGTTAACAGGGCCACGGTCTAGGACTCTCTCAACCTATACATAGACATGACCAGAGGTAAAGTCAGTTCATTTGGGATGGTTACCTGTTGGAAATTCCATCGTAATGATGAGCAAACATTAACTGGAAGAGAATTTCATCCCATTGTGAAATAGACCGCAGGCATTAGGCTACCTGTCCCAGAGTTTCCATTGGATCCTTGAGCTCTTTGAAGTAAATAACTGACGAGAGAGAGAGAGAGAGAGAGAGAGAGAGAGAGAGAGAGAGAGAGAGAGAGAGAGAGAGAGAGAGAGAATGTCTCATGATTTCCAGCTTATCAGAGGTGAATATTCTGTCATGCGTCTATTTACTCTCTTCTTTTGTGAGGATTTTCGTTCTGAGAGAAAACGCTTAATTTGTCGTCACTTTCAGAAAAAAGAAATTGGTAATTGGATTAAAAGATCCTTATTGGAAAAATGTGAAAAGTGTTCGATTTGAAATGACCAAGAGTGAATCACACTGGAAACTTGCGTACGACACACACGCTTCCAGTGTACACTTGCTTATCCATACCAGTCACCTTCTTGTCCACACCGGTATCTTTGCTTTATCTTTTTTTTTTCTTTTCTAATCCTAGGTATTCTTTGAATTTATCATCCTAAGGATCTATGGCCGCGGGTTTAAGTTTAAACTAACGAACTCTTAAAACGAATAACGAAAATCTGCTAACTTTAACTCTGCGAAAACTTTGGTAGTTCCAGCAAATTATGCTCACCGAGTGGGATTCTCTAGGCCAGGGCGCATGCGCGGCTGATATGATCTGGGCCTTTGAGACTCCACTCAACTACCGAATCTGTGGGCACCTTGCGGGCGGCGGCTGGGCGGCATACCGGACTCAGTCGTAACCCAAACGCTGTCAAGGACCTTGAAATGAAACATGTGTTGCACATCTTGGCTAACTATTTATTTAGTATGTGTCAGCCTAACATCATGGAGTTGTTTTGGACAAGTCATAGAGGATGAGGATCTTGTGTCTCCAACGGGAACAGGTGAGAGAGTGCACTTGAGTGTTTGTCGGGCAATCTGCTTCTGGTGACGGCTCAGGAGGTTACACAATACACCAGCCTGGTGAGGTTAACCAATTCCTTGTTGTATCTTTAACTCCACCCCATCCTAGATAGCCCACGGGGATCTCTCTCTCTCTCTCTCTCTCTCTCTCTCTCTCTCTCTCTCTCTCTCTCTCTCTCTCTCTCTCTCTGTCAGTAATGTGAAGAACTTCCGAATTTTGTTCATAGTTGTCATTCAAGTTGCCCATTTACCAATCTACGCTATCAGAAATTAAATTTTCAACCAAAAAGAAAAAATATATATATTTTTTTAGTGTTATAAATGTATCATTTATTGAATAAATATGATACAAAAATATAAATATACACTGTATGACTGAGGTATTAAAACATGAAATAGAACAGTGAACAATGAAATACCCTAAGTACACAAAACAAATGTTACAAGGCTTAGACGAACAATTAAAGAGTTATTTTCAGAATTTATTCCATATGAAGTCATTCTGTTACTTACAGTATTTATGTTTCATGAAGACATTTGTATTAAATAAAAAAAAAATGTTAATCGTTGTATTGTTTTATGTTGTTTATTTTGTAAGTGAAAAGATTCCTGGGTATCGAGTAGAGCTTTATAGAACAGCCTCTTGAAGAAGTACTATGATGCCAAGTACTGAAGGTAAACTTCAATAGGAAGATATGCAGTGTGACAGTCAGTGTATCAGGGTTGGTTTAACCATAGTAATATGGACACTTTAATATCTTGAGGTTAGGCCTATCTGTTCCTAGTCAGGGACACCTATACTTGAATGATTAGTTGTGAACAATCAGACCAAAATCTCCCACTATCACCAATCCACAGTGGTCATGGTTTGCTGATGAAAACTGGCCAAACCCCAGGCATGCATAATTGACATGTCTGGGGCCTTTGTCCTGTACTGGACTAGAAACGGCTGCATATGTTGTTGTTGCCTTCGCCAAGATCGACGATATTGCGAAGGGTATGTATTCATCCGTCTGTTTGTTAGTTTCTCTATTTGTTTATTCGTTTGTAACTTTACTCAAAAACTACTTTACCTTTTTTTCATCAAACTTGGTAGTCATTTTCGGTATCAACCAAGGATTAATTTGCAACATTTTTGATAAAGTACATCAAAATAAAAGTACGCAGCAGTACTTTGAAAATAATTGCAATGTTAAGTAAATGATAAATATTTTGTTTATGAACAACATTAAACAAAAATTACTGAAGCAATTTCAAGGAAACGTGGGGAACATGTGGATTATGGTCCATGGACAAATGCTTTAGATTTAGAATAAAATACATCGAAGAACAATAGCTCATTAGGTTTAAGAACAAAATAAGACTGCATGCTGTTGTTGTTATTGTTTATAGAATAGACGCAAAAGTATAGCATTAACTGTTGTGTATGTCCCTGAGCGTTATTTCACTCTTGAAGTTATGACTCAACTAAATGTAGATATCATGGCATTAAGTCTCTCCCATATGAGATTGGCGTCTGTGGGGACCTCCGAGATTCACCGTAATCTTGGCAGTTATCCAATTCCTATTCCGCTCCATCCTGAGTTGAGATACCCAGTGTGTCAGTGAGAAGATCTTGTCGCTGGACATTGCCTGTCACGTACCTTGGAAAGGAGAGCCTTGCGAGGTGTGGCGTTATTATCCATAGGTTTTATAGTTGTCTCCCGATAACATAAATAATTCTCTCTCTCTCTCTCTCTCTCTCTCTCTCTCTCTCTCTCTCTCTCTCTCTCTCTCTCTCTCTCTCTCTCTCTCTCTCTCTCATATATATATATATATATATATATATATATATATATATATATATATATATATATATATATATATATATGTGTGTGTGTGTGTGTGTATTTTGTTTTCTTTTGCTAAGAGAATTGGCAAACATTTTCTTTGACTTTATGATATGAAGATGGCGTGATCATTATAGAATATCACATTTCTCTGTTAGATTGTTTAATGTATTTTTAATGGTAAATCATTCTTAATTAATAACATTAGTTTTGAGTTTACTGTATATATATATATATATATATATATATATATATATATATATATATATATATATATTTGTTCCAACACGAATACTTACCTCGAACTACTTTCTTAGGAGTTACCTGTAATCTCCTCTCTACCGACCAGAGTTTTGTGTAGTATACCCTATACCCATTTTCTATGGAGGGCTAACCCGGGAGTGAGAGAACGTGCCCCGAGGGTAGCCTTTGAGCTAGGTCGAGGTCTGCTTGGGTCCAGTGAGTCAGTAAGTTCTCTGGTCGCGACGTGATACCATACTCTCACGTCGCTCTCGTCTCTCTCGACCCTTTGTGTCCGCCTCGTGTGTCCCACGTGGTTACCGCGTGGTAGCTTTGTGCTTATCCTTTGTGTTCTTGCGTGTTCACTATCCTTCCTTGTGCTTCCCAAGTGTATCCCTTTGATTCCCTTCGTTCCTGTGCCTTGTGGTTGTGTGCTTTGGAGCAGATCCGCCGTTGTCCTGGGCCTAGAGCCGGAAAGTCGTGTGGAGCGTTCCTCTCCAAGCCCGAAGTAGACCCTCACTCCCTTTGCTCTTACTGTAGGGGCAGGATGTGCTCGTCATCGGATACGTGCATTGAGTGTGTTAGTTGGAGTGAGATACAGTGGGTGTGTTACGGCACTAAGAAGAAGAAGTCGTCGAAACGTTCGCCCAGGAAATCTAGCATCTCTTCGCCGCTACCGTCACCCAGTGGACAGTCCGACGGGGCTTCTGTCTCGACTTCCCCTACCCAGAGTAGGGGACGAGGTAAGTCCGTTGCGGGGAAAGAGCCGAGGGTTCTTCCCCAGGAGTCTAATGTGTGTGAAGTGGGGGTTGCTGGGACTTCTCAGGCTAGTGGGGGGCCTGGTAGTGCTGTGTCGGGGGGTTCTGGAGACTGCCCTTGAGCTTGGGGGGCACGTTTCCTCCGACGACCCCTTATGGTGTAGTAATGTTGTGCCTGTTTCTTCGCCCCCTTCGTGGGCCTGTGTTTCAGGTTCTTTGGCAGCTGGCGACGCCCAGGGTAAGTTAGACTCCACGGTAAGTGAGTCCTTCGGGTGGAAGCTCCCTAAAATGCCAGGTAGGTCCCCAATGCGGATGGAAGAGGGCCTGGATACCTCGTTCCCTAGTGTAGGGCGTCAACCCTCTTTTCCAGCTCCTCTGACGGCGGTTCCAGAAACCTTCCTACAGCCCTCTACCTCTGGTACGCAGCGAGTCGCGAAGCCCTCCGTAGCTCCCGCTTCTGCCCGTCGTGCGGGTGGTACAGTTTCGTCGGGCTCTTCGGATGGTGGGGCTTCGTACTCTTCGGAAGAAGAAACCAGGAGGAGACATCGGCGCCGGAGGGAGCGGTCCAGGAGCAGGCGTTCCCGCTCAAGATCCCGTTCGAGGTTCAGTTGGAGACGGTCCCGCTCTCCACGGAGGAAACACAGGAGGAGTAGGTCCCCCGATGGTGATTGGGTCTTCGTTCCCCGTAAGTCTGAATTGCAGCGTTCCCCGGACCGGCAATCCAGGGATTTCTCGCCACGAAGGCCATCCTCCAGACGAAGATATGACCCTCGCAGGGAGAAATGCGAGAAGGCCGCTTCAGGCAGGCGTAAGGCCGCGAAGCTTCCGGTTCACCCCGCCCAGCGGGGGGAACCGTGCTTCCTTACGGGCAGCCTGGCCGAATCAGCACAGCTGGTTCGGCCCTCGGACTTTAAGGAACGGTTCCCTCCGTCGGGTCAGCCCACGGAATCCGCGTCCTCGTCCCCCAGAGAGAATGCACGAACGGTAGTCCTCGCCGGCACGGCGATGCCAGTTCTGACCCCCGAACCTGGTGCAGAGGTTTCTGCCGGGGAAGACCGGTACCACCGCAGGGGAGTGCCTGTTGTTCCAGAACCGAAGCGCCCGGTGGGAGTACCCGGTGACCCGGCTCCTCGGGATCAGGCCAAAGGTTCTGCTGACGGTAGAGAAGGTTCCCTGACCGAGGACTCGGCCTATCGGAAGGTTATAGGCCTGATTCGAAGGCATCATAGAATTGAAGAACCGGTTACAACCGATGAGGACTACTGGAGGTCCAGCCTGACCCGCTTGATGCAGGCACCCGTCCAACAGAAAACCTCCCTGGCCCTACCTGTGGCCCGAGATCTCATCCTGGGACGGGCTCATGTCGATAGAGTTGTGGCAGGCAATGCCGAAGCTCCCAAAACGCAGAGCTCTTCGAAGTTGCTCCAAGGGCTCAAGACAGAGTAGGGTTTATGTGCCAGAGGGACAACGACCGGGAGCCTGCAAGGTGGAGCCTGCCCTCGACGTTCTGGGACAGGGTGCCTCGGAGGACAGAGCCTCTTCAGCCCCGATTTGTTTTTCGCAGTTGGAGGCTGCGATGATGGAGGAGATGTCGAAAGACTTAGTTCACGTCTCCTCTTGGTTGGACTGGTGGGCTTCCACTCTGGTAGGTGTTCAAGCCACATATGACTTGACGAACCCGGAACAGCAAAGCCTCCTGAGGGAGCTTATCATCTCCGGGGGCAAGACTCTGAAGTTCCTCAAGTATCAGTCCCTTGCCCTGTCGGCGAATTGGGTTCTTCGCAAAAGGGACACTATTCTGGCGAAGCTTTCCCGGAAGGTCCCAGACAGGGAGGCGAGGGCCATGAGGAGCCTTCCTGTGTGGGGTGACTCCTTGTTCCCCTTGAAAGAGCTAGAGGAGATCATGGAAAAGGTGGCTAAAAGAAAAGAAGTGAACGCTCCCAGGCCTCAACCGGTAAGGAGGCCCCCCTTCAAGAGGTCAGCCTCAGACGGTCCCTCTACTTCTCAGGCCCCGCCTAACCTGACGAGGAGAAAGCCCCTTCTTCCTTGTGGGCTTCAGCGCCTCAGCCCCCCCGTAGAGGAGCTCCAGCATCATCGGCCTCTTTTAGAACAGGGTATTCTGCCTCCAGGAGAGGCCGTTCAGGCCGCTCCTCCAGGAGGAGGTAGAGTGGGAGGCCCCCTACTCCTGCCCAAGCCTCAGGTTGGGGGATGCCTCAGACTACATTGGCAAGCATGGAAGGCTCACGGAGCAGAGCCCTGGACAGTATCTGTACTGAAGGAGGGGTACAGGTTACCGTTCTTGACAGAACCCCCGCCTTTAATTCCGGCCAGCCTGTCGGAGTGGCTGGCACCCAAGGACCCGTTGAAGAGGGCGGCTCTTCAAGAAGAGGTGTCCACGATGTTGGAAAAGGGTGCCATGGAGGAGATCCTGCACCCAGGGCCAGGTTTCTACAGCCGCCTGTTCCTGGTAGAAAAGGCGACCGGGGGAGGGGGGGGGGGGCGGTGGAGACCAGTGATAGACCTGTCAGCTCTCAACAAGTTTGTGCGAAAGACAGATTTCAAAATGGACACTCCGAAGTCAGTCTTGCTGTCCTTGAGGGAGAAAGACTACATGATGACCATAGACCTCAAGGACGCATACTTCTAAATCCCGGTCCATCCCTCAAGTCGGAAGTTTCTCAGGTTGAAATCGGGTACCCAGATCCTGCAATTCAAGACCCTCTGCTTCGGGTTGTCGACAGCTCCCCAGGTATTCACGAGAGTCTTCACAACAGTCTCGGTGTGGGCTCACGAGCGGGGCATTCGCCTCATCCGGTACCTGGACGACTGGTTGCTTCTTTCCTCCTCGGAGGACGTTTTGAAGGAGCAGGGTATAAAACTTCTCCAGTTTTTCAAGGGTCTGGGTATCATGATCAACCCAGAAAAATCGAACCTATCTCCCTCCACCAGAATGACCTATTTGGGGATGACACTGGATTCCCTACTAGGGAAAGCTTTTCCATCAGAGGAGAGGATAAGCAATCTTATGAAGATCCTTCTTCCTTTCCTGTCGGGGCAACCCAGGAGGGCGAAGGACTGGCAAAGGCTAATAGGTCATCTGGTGTCATTGGAGAAACTGGTTCCCCAGGGGAGACTCAGACTCAGGGCCGTCCAATGGAACCTGAAGAACTTCTGGAACCAACTGGACTCGCCCCAGAAATTAATTCCAGTCCTGCCAAACACAATACCCTCCCTGGAATGGTGGCATTGCCGGTCGAACTCGCTCAAGGGGATGCCCTTCGCGACCGAACCTCCCGAGTTGCTCCTATTCACAGACGCCTCCAACCAGGGATGGGGAGCCCATCTCCTCAATGGGACGGCGAGAGGAACCTGGATGGACGGGGAGAAAGGCCTACACATCAATGTCCTAGAGTTGAAGGCAGTCCAGAAAGCTTGCCTGCACTTCATCGATCTACTAAGGGGAAACACTGTGGCGTTGATGTGCGACAACGCCACAGTGGTAGCGTACATAAAGAAGCAGGGAGGCTTAAAATCAAGGGAGTTGTGCGATCTCGCCCTAGAGATCCTAGATTGGGCGGAAGCGAACCAGATAGTGTTATTGGCAAGGTTCATCCCCGGGAAAAAGAACGTCCTAGCCGACAGTCTCAGCAGAATGGGTCAGATAGTAGGAACAGAATGGTCCCTCCTCCCAGAAGTAGCCAGGCTCATCATTCAACGGTGGGGTTCCCCGGTGATGGACCTCTTCGCAACCAAGCTGAACGCACAACTTCCCGTGTATTGTTCTCCTGTCCCAGACCTAAAGGCAGCCTTGGAGGATGCCTTTCAGCACAAGTGGGACAACCTAGACGTGTACGCTTTTCCCCCCTTCACGTTGATCAGGCAAGTGCTCAACAGAGTAAGGGCTGCCCGGAACTTAAGGATGACTTTGGTAGCGCCCTGGTGGCCGGAGAGAGAGTGGTTCGCAGACCTAAAAGACCTGACGA